>NW_010521420.1:0-315 GCF_000687285.1 Phaethon lepturus | reverse complement strand
TACTAAACAAGCCCATCCCCAAAACTGTGCCCTGGGTTCCCCCATGGAACACTGGTTGTGACCAGCCACCAGCTGGATTTAACTCCATTTGACACAACCCTCTGGACCTCTGCCATCCAGCCATTTTTTTTATCCAGTGAAGGGTAAAAATAAATTGATAAATGATGGAAAGTGGCTTGAAAAGCTCCTCCACCAGCTCCCTCAGCACTCTTGGGTGGATCCCATCAGGCCTTATAGAGTTGTGGGTGTCCAGGTGGCATAGCAGGTTATTAATTGCTTCCTCTTGGATTATGGGGAGTTCATTCTGCTCTCCAT
>NW_010521419.1:0-22229 GCF_000687285.1 Phaethon lepturus | reverse complement strand
TAAGCAGCGCCGTGCAGAGGTGCCCGAGCCGGCGTCAAGGGAGGGGAGGTAGGACAGGTATTGGGCTAGGAGAGCTCACACCACCGTGTTTCTCCCCTTCTCCTTCACTCCTGTCTTGCTCCTCTCACCCATTAATGACTTTCTCAGACATGCAGGATTCAGTTGTCTTCGGGACCTCAAATTATGCTGGCTAAGCTTGGTAATTTCCTTTAATACTTTTGGACGCTAAGCACTTAATAACATAAGAGCCTTTTTTTAGGAAATCAAGCTAAAACAATCAAGCTTCGCGACAACCAGTTTCAGTGCCCCGCTCCCTCCCAATGACCACCTCTGCAGCCCAGGTAGCATCGGTGCTATTTCACCACCGGTAAACCTCTGCCCCAACTTTAAACGCTGTTCTGGACAAGAAAGGGTGTATGGTGGTATCTGTCCGTCCCCAGAGCTGGCACATCCACATGTGGCTCAGAGAGCTTCCCTCCGTTACCAACAAGTTGCAGGAGGCATTTCCTGCCCTTTAGTCCAGGGTTTATTAAAGTCAGTGAGGATGCTGCCTTTAAAATCACTGCGGGCAGGGCTCGCTGCCCGTCTTGCTTCCCCTTCCCCTGCACCGCGCCAGCACAGCCGTTCTGGGAGCAAGGGAAGAGCTGCAGCGGTGAAACACTTGGGGCTGACCGACTGATCTGGTTACGTGGTTCAAGGCAGCTTGAAGGCTTTGTTAGAAACCAACAAGGAAAGATGTGCTAAGGAAGTAAACAAAGAGGAAGCATAATATTCATCGCATCGCTTCCTTTTGCTCATGACAAGCTCAATTTTCAAAAAACTAGAATTGCAAACGCATGACCAAGCCTCACTGATGTTCAATAGGAAAGAGACAATAACCAACACTCAGGCCTTTGAAAGTTTATCTTGCACAGAGGTTATTTAAACAAAAGTCATATTTGGTCCCAAGCAGATTAAAAAAACCCAGGGATGCTATATTCCTTTATCTGAGAGTCTCAGCCAGCAGCCTGAGTGCTTAAAGCACTGCTGCAAGAACAAGACACAACGCTCACATACGGTCTGCACAGAGCATGGTCTTGAAAACGAGCTCAGCTGTAATCCCTCCAGTTTGTGTCCTTCACAGAGCGGGTTGTGACACACATCTCACACAAAAAAATAATAAAGCAATGCTTTGATTCTGCTTCTTATTGCCAATCTTCACAAACACAATGAGTTCAAAGCCTATGTTGAACATGGGTATTTTCATCTGGCCCTGCACTTTAGAATGATTTCATATCACTGAGCTATTTTTCACCCTAAATGATGGTCTGATTGGTTGCAATTTATGAATTATGAGTAAAATTGCAGCTGACCATTAAAAATGCATTTATGGTATCCTTTGGATTCTCCAGGGTCAGCTGAAATAAAAACACCCCTGCCAAGTGATTTCACAGCCTGCTGTCTGAGCAGCAAGATTGGGTTTTTATGTTTTAAAAACATCCCCTGTATTCCTGAAACTAACCACTCACAGCAAAAATAATTTGACTGAAAAACATCACAGACAAAAATGGGGAGGGAGAGGGGAAGCTGAGCCAGTATGTATGGAGCTGCTGGAGGTAAGCACTTCTCTGCAAGGTTCATCTGCTGGGGTCTTTCAAGTCTTGGACTACCGTAATTCCCCCAAGATTTTCTGAAAGCGAACACAAACGATCCTGATCAGGAATTTCCCCGTCTCCCTCGTTCACCATAGCTACCCAGCCTCCCAAAATTAGGGTCCAGTTTCTGGCTCTGCTCCAGACAGCTTTGCCACCTCTGCATTTCAGCTGCCAGCTGTGAAGCCTCCTCCTGGCAGCTGGCTCAGGCCACCCACGAGCTCCACAGGGACATCTACCAACCATCCAGCATCATGGGCCCTGCTTACAGTGGTGGCCTCCAGACACAGGCAAAAATAATTATGGCCACATGAAAGTTTGTATCCCCCTTCATAACCCTGCAAGTGTAGATCTTGGATGGGGGGGGGGCCTTTTAAAATAAGCCAGTATTTCTCTGGCATAAACAGAGATAAAAAGGAATCATGTAAGGGCTTGTGCAGCTCCACAGCCAGCGATAATTGCAAAACATGAGCCTTACCTCACCAGCGTTTGCTTTACTGCGCATTTTGCAACTGTGACCACAAACAAATTGGTGCCTGCTATTTACATTAAGTTTTGATTTCTCCTCTTATTTGCTGTATTACTTTTTCTCTTTCTTTTTAAATAACACATCAACTAAATGTCAAACTTTTTTTTTTTCTCTCCAGACTTTTATGCTTACATCTCATGTCCACGATGTTAACTACTTTACAGCTAGTACATATTTGGGACTCAGAAGGATTTAGGTATTGTTGCATTTCATCTTTTCTCCCTGAGCTATGTTATGACTAAAAATTACTGATTTCAATTAAGCCTTTCATTATTATTCAGCAGAACTTACATTTAAATTCCTTTTCCCAAAAACTGTTAGTGTGCTTCAATAACTAACTTTAAGGATATTCCCTTGCTAGAAATTAAACTGCAGAGCTTTGTGGTTATTTCTGAATGTTGTCAGATTAAACTTAGATTAAAAGCTGTTTCACAAAGTCAAAAAGAATGTTCTGTATAATAATCTGCCTTCTGATGGTAATTTTGTATAATTAATGCCACCATTTCATGCAATCTTTTGTGTTCTGAAGTTTATTCTGTACTCCCACATGGAAAATGAGATCATTCAGCATGTGGAGGCATTTACAGAACACAGCTCACTATTACCCATTGAATCAATAAAATACTGAAAGGAAAAGAAAAATTATTTTAACATATCAACTAATTTTTCCCTTTAAGCATTATTATTTTTTTCATTCGAAAGACAGCGATGATGGTAGCTGGTGTTAGAGATCACCACCCTTCACATGTGCTGCTCCATCTCCACACCAGGACACCAAAAGCTTCTGCTGGAAGTTTTCTCCATCTTCCGTTACAGACGAGCTTGTTCCAGCACTCACTGGAGTGGCAGGCAAAGGGGCAGGTTCACCCCCAAAACTACCAGCCATGTCAACATACCCACCCTCTATCCAGTGTCTCCTCACTAAATCCATCGGTGGAAGACAATCCACACCAAGGGACAAACACAAATCTACCCAAATATTTTAAAGCCATGCAGGGCAGCTGCATCCACAGCACTCAGCATGGGCCCCAGGCAGCTCGGAAGTAGGACAAAAGACCTGCTGCTGTCTCCTCATCCCCCATCATGCAGGTACAAGGTACAACATCATGTTTGCCCCGGCTCCACCCTCCCCATTTTGCTCCATACTTGTCCTTGCAGAAACCACACTACGCTATAGATCTACATAATGGTCACTGCAATGGTAAAAATCTCCAATGTTAATAATCTCACCTTTTTAGTTTTGGAATCTTAGATTGGTTTAAAGTCACCTGCCTTAAACTTGTGAGCAATTAAAGCCTGTTAAGGCTTTATAAAAATCAGAGTTGGAAGACTTTTGAATTCTCTACATTTACTTGTTTTACGTTTCAGCTAAATGTTTCAGCAGTGAAACTGCTTGAAAAACACCCTCAGTCTTACTATGTTCCACGCAGTTTCTCGTTTCCAAAATGCCAGAGAACTGGCATTTTCCCTCCTTGCCCTAACTTAGCAGGAAGCACCATACAAACCGTGCAATGGCCAGATTCTGATTTATCAGACAGGTGCAACTCTGAAACCCCTGGAGTCGCTCCGGGGTTACACAGTGCAGCGAGTCTGTGGGCCAGGTCAGTTCTCGTCGACATCAGTTTGCACGAGCATGTTCAGTGGGCATCTCCAAAACTGACGGTTCCTTCAGTTTTAAAAGTACCACTCAGCAGAACTCGTAATACCTTTTTTGTACATTAAAGATCTGCTAGTCACTCAAAGTTGATGATCAGTAATAGCAGACAAAGTTTTCAAAGACCGAAATACACATCTTTCTTCTAGGAGAGAAGAAACTGGATTCTCAGCAGCCAGAAATAAAGGTAAAACTTGAAAATAGTTACAAAGCAAGTTTGCTGAAAGGAGCAGAACATTTCCTGTTGAAATGATTCCTACTTAAAGAATTTTTCTCCTGGTATTTGTTTCCTCTTGTATTCTGCTCTCTCCACATCCTCCTCTGGGACCATGGGATTTGATGATATCCAGCTATGACTTCCGCAGAGACAGAGGACGGGATTCCCAACACCGTGTTTGGAAGGAGATAAGGAGAAAGCATAGGAAACTGCTTTTAGTCTTGACAGAATCTGGTTTATCCAGACATCTCATTAGCACAGTGACTGGGAGCCCAGGAGAGACCTGTCCAAAGGTAGCAAAGGTATCATACTTTCTTTTACAGGTCCACCAGCCCCCAGGTTTTACAAGCACAGACCAGGACGTATGGTTTACACAACTCTTCCCACGCAGAAGCGTGCGAAGAGAATACTACAATCTACAAAGGGGTCAGAGGATGTATTGTGGTCAGCTCAAATCCCCCATGGAGTGCAAAGATGCCAACATCTTCTCCTCCCCCTTTGAAATGCAGGACTGCTACAAGCATCAGCTGCCGTAATTATTTCTTTAGCAATGCAGAACCTGATACATGCAGAATAGGAGTTAGTCTGTTACTTCAAGGAGGACAGCATACAGGTGGCATGGAAAAGAAAGCCAAGGGAGGCTTTCAGCAGCTAAAAAAAATTACTGCATTTTACACAGTTCCTTTTTGTTCTTCCAAACAACCCCAAGCACAGTGACACTGTCCAACCAGCAAGGCTATCCTCCCTCCATGGTGCCAAAGGACCTGGCTAAATGCAAAACAAAAAGCAGCCTGAGTGTGATTTTTTTTTTTTTTTTTTAATCACATGCCAAGTATGACACCAGCCTTGTGCACAGGAAGCATCTGGACACGCTGGAAAGAATTTCCTGACTCGCTGCAAGTGACAAGCTCAGCTAACAGCTTCTTTCCATCAGCTACAGAAGAGCAAATTGCTCCTGTGCTGCTCCCCTTAGAAGAAAGGAGGGAAAAACCCTCAGTATTCTACCTAAAACAAACAAGCAAAACCCAAAAAGCTAGTAAAATGGATTCAGAGATTTTTTGTTTTGCTTTGTAAACATGGACTTCCACAATAGCAGGATTTAGACTGAGCTGCTCAGCTACAAGAAGCGAGATTTGGAAAGCAAACTATTAGAATGCCGAAGGAGTAAGATATTCTGTTTATCTTCCAAAATAGAACAACTGAAAAGGTTATTGAGCAAGAACAAACAAAAGACTAGGTAAAGGAAACACAGCATGTTACTAGCTCGAGGAAAAAATATTCAGTTTAATCTTTAATAAACTGTCCCCAAAAAGCAAAATCCATCTGTCTAAATTTCTCTTAAATGGCACTGGCTTTGAAGAGTAGGTCCACAGCAAGTAGATGATAAGAAAAACCTCAACTTTCTCAGCCTTCAGGACCTTAAGGTCTTTAGTAATTTACTAAAAAAACAAGTATACTGGACCATAAAAGGTTATTTTTTCCCCCTTATGTCCAGAATTTCATTCCTGTTTCGGGAAGTATTTCTATTACCCTCAGTCCTTCCAAAGTAAGTTAAAAAAGAAGAAACAGCAAACAGCAGTTGTTAAGAGAAGTAACATGAGGACCCACCTGAATCCTCTTAGGAAGGGAAAAAGTTCAAGAAGAAAGGAGTAAGAGGCTCAGTGGGAAAACATGAGTAGACAGAGGTGGCTGGAAACAACTGGTAAGGTTTAGAAAACAAATATGGATGGTAACAACCTGTAAAAAGTGTGATCATAACCACTCCAATACATAAAGAAAGAGGGAAGTGTAAAAATTAAACGTTTCCTCTCCTAGGCTGGGGGAGGATCCTGAAAAGCTGAAATATCCACTGTGGGGTTTTGAATTTTTTAATTACTTGAGCTTTTCACTCCTGGCAAAAACTGAGCCTGGAGCAAATCCTTTCCTGATAGTAGTAGTTCCCCAAAAGATGATTTTCTTTCCACATGAGCCCCAGCTCTGCCATGCTCTAAGTGAAACCCCAGCTGCTCTGGACCAGCTGGCTGCAGCCTGATGTCATCTTCTCTCTGGTGCTCCACCAGCGCATGGAGAGGTCTCTGATGGCGTGTCTGCATGAGCCTGGCCTCAGATGGGGCTCACCACATAGCTCTCAACTAGGTAAGAGCACTCAATCCTTTCTGTCAAGTCCTGCAGCTGCAAAGCTCCCCATGGGTCAACGGGTAGAGAGAAATGTTTCAGTCAAGAAAATTGGACCTTCCTCCAGAGCTCTTCATGGCCACATGCCAGCCTCCCTGCCTACACAGCGGTACCCACACTGTCCAACTGAAGCACCAGGGCTACACCTTGCATCTCAGTGAAGCACGGCACTCCATCCAGAGGAGCACAAACCACCCTTGAGCAGCATCTGCCATAACCAAATGCTGAACTCTGCTCTCAAGCAGGTGGATGTGACCAACACTCTATACCACATCTCAGCCCAGAGGGTTACTAATGTCATGAGATAAAGTCCAGATTTCTGGCATAAAAACTACAACCTCTTGCTGGAACTAAAGCTCCAATCCACCTACTTGCTACTATCCACCTACATGCTACTTCAGCCATGCCTGACTTAGACCCCAGCACACAGAGCAGTGCTGGATGGGCTAGTCAGGGGGCTATCAGTGAGCCAGTAGAGGCCACAGAGTACAAGCAGCTGTGAAATGGTGTACCGACCAGCTGAGCAGCTGATGATCAGAAATACAATTGCTCTCCCCGAAGTAACTGTGGATGGTCCCACCATCTATAAAAGTATGTAACAGCTTCTGGATTCCTATTAAACTTTGCTCCTTGTTATTTCTGCAGGATGGGTTTCACAGGTTATACATAATGTAAAAAGAAAAAAAAAAACAGCAAAAAAAGAATTCCTTTCAGCAGGCTTATTACTCACTGATCTTCCACTTGGCTGAGAGACCCCAGTTCTTGAATAACAACAGTGAGGGTCAGCATAACAGTCTCATTCATTTCCTCTGACGTACAGAATAGGAAGCAGAAGAAATGCTGACTAAAGTCACCTTCAGAGATTTCTAAACTGTTTAGCGATGCCATAAAAAACTCAAATACCTGCCTCTGTATTTCCTTGAATATCCAAGGAAAAATAAATATTCCTACTATATTCAAGTAATTCCTTGAACACTCATTCAAGGAAATTTTCCGTTGATTCCTCCCTTTGTTTCCCTGTTTAGCGAAGGTATTTTGTAAATATTTGAGGTTCTGGGCAAGTGCACATTTTCTGCCAGCTTCACAGGCTCAAGGAAAGCGCACATACACCGGTCATGGTGTTTCAAAGGTCCTATAGAAAAAAAGTTCCTGCCCTCCTGTAGAGCCACGCTGCGTTCCTGGCTCCTGCTTCCCAGCACTGAAGACATTTCCCAAAGCAGACGAGACCACAGAGCAGGTTTGTGGTCTTAAGGGAAACAATAGGTATTGCACTAGAGATGACTGAGAAATCAGCTGTTCCAGGCTAACCCGGGAAAGGCAGAAAGGTGCAAGGAGGCATGTGCTTCAGAAAATGTCCTGCAAGAAACAGTCTGTCTAACGCAAATGGTCTCCCATGCATCTGCTTGAGGAAAAAAAACAAAAAAAAAAAGAAAAACCCGACACTGAAGTCTGATTTCAAAACCGATTCTGTAAAAAAGAAAAATGGTATTAAATTTCAGTGTAGGTACAATTCTGGTGTTTAGAAGAGTGCTCGCCTTATCACACTGTCCTTCCCAGCTGGCCAACACTTCAAATATTTAAACAGATACTTTTAACAACTCTGCATTCCGAAAAGGCTCCAAACTCTTTGTTACTGAAAAAAAACCTAAAAAATTAAGGTATTTAAAGTGTTTCTTGAGAGGACAAAAGGAAAATAATCAAAAGAATGAAGTTTAAAAAAAAAAAATGACAGGGAAGGCTGAATTAACTGACACACACTTTTCCTATTTTTCATTTTCTTCTCTTCAAGCAGAGTGAAAGCTGTACTGCCTCCAGATGATCATGACTTTGAAATGACAGCACAAAACCAAACACACCTAGAACAAAAGCATCAAACAAACCTTCACACCGTTTTGCGGCTTCTTCCCCGTTTCCTCCAGAAACCCGTTATCCCATGCTCACTCCCCAACCTCTGCCCCACCAAACTTCTGACACGTCTCCTCCCAAGGTCACTGCCAACAAGGTCGGCGGCGAAATAACTCGGCTACTCGGATTTCACCGGCACAGCAGCGCAAAGGCAAGACGGCAGCAAACTCTGCCCAGCACGCCCGACCCGCCGGTCCTGCTGGGCGCTCCTGCCACCCCCCCAGACTGATACGGCTTCGCGGAGCCTTGGGGTGGTGCTACCTTCCCCTCCTTTTGTTTCTCCATCACATTGCGCCCATTCCCCGCGGAGACTGCAGTGACAGCTGATCCAGTTTGCCCAGAACGTTAACTGCGTGCATTTCCACTTAAAACGATCTCTGCACCACTCTTAAAAACGTAGCAGAGGTCAGATAAACAAACCCTACTAAGGCATTAAACTTCCAGCATGTTGATGCCAGTCTGCAGAGAGAGCATCTTACCTAAGCAAGCCTTTAAAAAAAAAAAACCAAAAAAAACACAAAGCAAACAAAAAAAACCCCAAACCACACAAACCAATCCCTCAGCAGCTTCAAAAAGGCACATTTGCTTATGTTCTTTTTTGGCCCTATGAGGTGCACGAAAAAGGAAAACCTGAAAAAACTCGAACACAAATCAAATAATTACCTTTGCTTTCATTCAAAAATCTAAGAAAAATAGCTGTCAATTCATCATATCTTATCAATGTCCTCTCTATACGGGATTACAATTTGCAGGAAGCGACGCTTTGTACTGTTCTCCTTTGACATTACACATTACATCAGAAAAAGCAACTGAAGTGCGAGTACCTGACACCAAGTGGCAACCAGATCACAACCATGTGCCTTCGGAACCAAAGCAGTAAGACCAGAAATTTAATGCATTTAAGCATATATTTAAATAAAAGGGCCCGAACCAGGGAACCTCCGGGGAAGCCGAGAGCACCGCCAGGAGCCCGCAGCTCACACCACAGCGGCTGACAAGACCCGGGCAGGGACAGGAGCCATGGCGGCCAAGCCCCTCCCGCATGTAAAAGCAGCCCTTAGGGAGCTTCAGCAACCAGGGTGGGCTTATGTCAGAAGTAGTGTGGCCAGCAGGAGTAGGGAAGTGATCGTGCCCCTGTACTCGGCACTGGTGAGGCCGCACCTCAAATCCTGTGTTCAGTTTTGGGCCCCTCACTACAAGAAGGACGTTGAGGTGCTGGAGCGTGTCCAGAGAAGGGCAACGAAGCTGGTGAGGGGTCTGGAGCACAAGTCTTATGAGGAGCGGCTGAGGGAACTGGGGTTGTTCAGTCTGGAGAAGAGGAGGCTGAGGGGAGACCTTATCGCTCTATACAACTACCTGAAAGGGGGTTGTGGCGACGAGGGTGATGGTCTCTTCTCCCAAGTAACCAGCGATAGGACGAGAGGAAACGGCCTCAAGTTGCACCAGGGGAGGTTTAGATTGGATTTCAGGAAACATTTCTTCACTGCAAGGGTTGTCAAGCATTGGAACAGGCTGCCCAGGGAAGTGTCTGAGTCACCAGCCCTGGAGGTATTTAAGAGCCGTGCAGGTGTGGTGCTTAGGGACATGGTTTAGCAATGGACTTGGCAGTGCTGGGTTAGCAGTTGGACTTGATGATCTTAAAGGTCTTTTCCAGCCTAAAGCAATTCTATGATTTTAAGAGCTGTGCTGAGTTGTCTCCTTGGCAGACCATTTATGGTTTCTAGGAACAGGGCAATGAAACTAATTGTAAAAACTTTCTGACTGATGAATAATCCTTATTCATGGGAAAATAAACCAAAATAATAATTACTCCTTTAGTGGTGTACAGAAGACTCCAGATTAAATAATTGTATGCATGAGGCAAGAACCTTGAGCACTGGCTGGAACAGAAAACTTGCAGGTCAGACAGACAGACAACTTCCTTCTGGTAGGTCCAAGTTCCAGGCAGAGCTCAGCCCGGCCACCCCCTGGGACACTGCCAGCCCTGAGGCACCTCTGAGTCCCTCAGCTCCTGGGAAATGTTACGGAACTGAGTTAATTGCCAACAAGTTCCAGAGTGGTGCCGGAGAACAGGAATCTGCTTCTCCTAACAGCAGCGCAGGAGAACGCGGAGACCACACTCCTCCTCTGCTGTACCTATGTATTGCCGTCGGAGGCTACAGGGAGATGGTACAGATAACAGTCACAGTGATGTGGTTTTGAACACTAATATACAGCTCATTTTTCATCCAACGGAGGCACAATGTGACACAATTCCTCTGGAGAGAATAAAAAAAAAATATGAAAAAATGAATCCGGGAAAGAATTAAAAAATGTTGATCAGAACCGGTGAGTGTTTGTGAATAATCAGCCCATACATTCTTGAGCACTTAAAATATTACATTTATCATTTTGTTTATCCCTGTGAATGAAACAGCAAGACTCCCAAGAGAAGTCTGTTCAGCTAAGGAGTGAAGTGCCCTAAAAGACGACCAGGACAAGCAGCCTGTGACCGCCAAAGCTTTGGGGTCAGGAAGCTGCATGACAGGGCATGGTGCTCCCGAGACCAAGCTCCACAGCCGGGTCACAAACTGACCGCTGTCCTCTGCCCAAGGGAACCGTGCGTGCAGGGGAACTAACCTGAACCCCTTGCTAACTCCAAGTCTGGGTGCAGGTTTCCATGTATTCGGAAGTTTGAGGCATGTACATATGAGCACCTCAGAGCAGCCTTCCCACCAGCAACCCCTGCAGCAGTGGCAATTATTTGACAGAAAAAGAAGTCTTCACAGTAGAAAGCCTCCCTGTTGCAGCAAGTCTCCTGAGTAGTGCTTTATGATATCTCAGCATTGGGCTACAGCAGTGTTATTTTAAATAGTAAGATTTGAAATAGGAACTTTGCACCGAAAGTGGGGACAGGCCTTTGAAAGACATTAAAACTGAACATTTTTAGTTTTGGACTAAACAAAATGGACAACAATGGGCCAAACTGACTACATGGATATTTCTTTCTTTAAGGTTGTACAGAGGTTTAAAACAACAAAAATCATAAAAGATTCCTTCTCTCTACATAAATGTATGTATAAAATGAAGCATACTTTACTGCAATATATATAAATTTATAATGTATATACAATCATGCTTATTACTAGAAAGTACTATGCAGGACAGAGTATTACTTTTCCATATGGGGTGTGCATTAAATCTGGACAGAGCAGTCACACACACCTGAGCCTCCAGCTCAGCTTGCACACCCCACTGTGAATTTACATGATCCTCAGACTTGTGAGGCACGCAGTAAATAATGCAAGTTATGATGGCACCAAATACCTGCTTGCCTGCCTGCAAATGAGCCAGACAGTTGTCTTGCACTGGTCAGATCGTCCAGTCAAAGGAACAAGTTTGGAAGTTCTAAAGCATCACTCACTCCCACCTCAAATGTATCTTCACTTCAAAAACAACTCACATGTTTTTAAAGTTTACAAATCAACTGAGAAACTGAGGGTACATGGATTGATTGTTTGGACTGACCACAAATCTACAAATCAGTGCATTATTTACACTAAGCCCATAAAAGACTTTCAACATGGTTGTGCCAACACACCAGAGTGTATGCTCCAACTATTTCGCAGACCAGTTTAAAAGACTTTAGAAGTATTTTGGAATAAAACCAATTTTTTCATTTCCTGCTTCACTTTCTAGAGGATATCATGCAGTCTCTGCTGTGCATATCAGTATTACATGACGGTAAACAATGAAATCAAAGTAGACCTAAACACAGTATAAACATGAGTCCCATGTCACGTAACTAGATACGGTTAATTTCCATTTTTTTTGTGAAATGGTGATACCTATTCCACATGATTAAAAACAGCATGATTAAAAACACTGCAATGTCAGTTCTCTGCATCTTTACCTCAAAACTTGCTTGTTCTAGTCCATCAAATGAGAAAGCCACAAATGGCCAGTGCTAACCTTTTCTAAGTATTAAGCCCCAGGGAGCTAAATTCCTTCTATCGCTATCCTTCCCTGGCATCTTTTTATTACCATGTAGCACATGAAGTTATTAAACATTGTGTGCATTACTTATCCTGTAAGCAAGTTGCCTGTCACACACAGATTCACAAATACTGGGTCCATGCCTTTGCCTGTCCTCCTTTCTGGGATAAATGCTAAAAAAATATTAGCACTATCCCCAGGAGTCCACTTTACAGCAGGGGAAGCCCTACAGTTGTGTTGCAGGGGTAATGACAAGATTCATACAGGTGGCTGCAAATGTTAGCCATCTGCTGTCAGAAAGGGAGAAAGATATTGCCATGACCTGTTTTCCACTTGTACGAAAGGGCACTTCACTGGTATGGGGACCTCTGAACTTCCTTACAGATGCTGGACTGACTAAGAGATTATGCAAGATCTCCAGGGATTAGACTATTAATGATGCTTATGATTTTGCATGAACTGGGTCACTAGGGATTAGAAATGTTAGGTCAGAATAAGAGAACCAAAACTGAATACATTTCTTATCTTTTTCTGTCCTCATTTTTTCTTACTCAGCTATACATGTTCTGGTTTGGACAAGCTGGACACCAGCTTCTTATCTTGCTCAAATGTCAGGGATAGGAACACTTAACCTAGAAACAACACAGTCTTGCTGCAATCTTGTTAATACTCTCTTCAAGCCAGATATTCAAAGTTTGTGATTCAGTTATTGACCTACAGGATCTGCAAGCATTGACAAGTCAACAGCTCTTCAGAGGTTTCCCATGTCAACCTCAGAATGACTGTTTCACAATATTTTCTCCCATTTCAGCCCCAGGAAAAGAAATCAGTCTTCACTCCTGGCAGTTAATAATTCAAAAGACAGTGGGTAAAAGCAAATCAAGCCTACGTTTCACAAAGATAATTTTCCCATGCTTGCCACACTCTATGTACTGACATGTCTCAAAGTGTTAAAGGTGCATTTATACGTTTCAGAAGGCTTTCTGATTATGTTGAGTATATGACAGACGTCAAGAATCTATCATCAAACTTCTAAGACTGGCAAAAAACAGTTATGTGTAAGTTAAAGGGACTTATAATACCAAGGTTATTTTAGTATAAGCTCATTCATTGGCCCATGCTTTGTTCAGAGACAGCCTTTCCATTCAATCCACAGAAGTACAAGAATAACTCAATTCCTTTAATGGAAACTCCTAAACAGTATGCCTTACTTGATAATGTCTCAACCCCTATATTCTTCTCAGGTGTTGTATTTCATACTTCTTTCATCTATTCAGCTGCTCTCTTTAGTGTGTACTCTTTTCCTATTCACAATTATAAGATTAAGAATATCAGACTTTTTAACCAAATTTGCCTCTTCAAAACCCCGCAAACCCAACAATTTTCTACAAAACTGAAGGAAATTCAAGCCAAAGCTATATACAGAGACCTTCGGAAGCATGGGAATGAGAGGAAAACAAAAACAAGAACACTCCACAAAAGGATAAAACAAAGAAGTCACACAAGTTAATTGAAGTATTCAGCTCAATCTAAGAGTGTTTAGTCCACAGGTCTGTCTCCAAATAAGTGATCTCAAGATACTACCAAGAATCTTGATTGCTTCTTCCAGTGTTTTATCATGATGTTATCATAGAATCATTAAGGTTGGAAAAGACCTCTAAGATCATCAAGTTATGTTGAGAAATATAAAAGTACAGTTCAGTGCCAACTAGTCAAATTAGTTTTCTCTCACGGGTTAGATCTGGCTGCTGATTCAGCACCTGGACTTTAGAGCAGTATGCAGGTCCCTCTTCTCACTTTTTTATAGAAGAAAACGATTATTGCTGCAACTTCTGCATTAGGGAGAAGAGAAAACTCTAGCTAGTGATGAGATTAATCTGTCCTGAAGCTTGAGGCATTAGTACATAAAAAAAGACAGAACCAGTGAGGCAGTAGATAAGACCACAATTTGGATTCTGGAAACTGGGGTTCTCACTCTGACACCATTTCAGTGTGACCTTCCAACAACATCCAGCTGTATCTTTGCTTTTTCTCCCTGTTTCTTCCATCTTTATTTCTGGACTGCGTTCCCCCAAAGACACATACTTGGTATGTGAATACACCAAGTTTTGTGCAACTTTGAAACCTCATTACCAAGCCTCATACAAAGCACTCAAGTTGGTGTGTGCTTAACCTAAAATCAAGTACAGGACAGAAGGCTGAACTCTCCTGCACCACCTGGAGCCCAACCACACACGCCGTGCCAAACGGGGATGGAACAGGGATGGCTGTTTGTAACTGCCTCTTAGCTACAACCAGAAACTAAGTGCTCCTAGTGAACTTCAAGACACCACATGGATCTGCCAGTTTGTGTAAAGCCTGTGATACGCAGAAGCAAATTTTGGCACAGCAGGTATGCTGTGAGACAGGTGAGCATCAAGAGCTCAAGCACTTACTTGCAGGTACGTAGCCAAGCATTTGTTCCCAGTTAGACATTTCCAACTTCTTCGAGGAAAGAGGCATTTATAATTTATTTCTCAATACCATTTTGACATAATCTGCAACTACCAGTGGTACAAGTACCAGATTTCAGAAATTCCTACTCTGCCCCTAAGGTACTGGTATATGCATACCTGAACTGGATAAATTACTGCTGTGTCCTGCATTACAACTCACAAGTGTGAGGATTTGCCTTATCTCAAGTACAAAAGCAGAATCCCAGGAACTAATCCGATCCCTCTATCAACAACATATTTATGAAAGATTATCTCTTCCACAAAGACTCACTGTCCTTCAGTAAGTCTGTTCTCTGCTGGATGTTTCTACAAAACTGCTGTTGATAGCCGATTAAGCTATTCCTAACCAGCCACAAAGAGCAAAGCACTCTTGTTTTCAAGTCATGTGCAGTCAAGAAAAAACAAAGATGAACTGAAGTGCTTATCTCCCTGTCTGATCAGAAATACCTGATGATCTGTGAAGTGCAGCAAACAAACTGTCTCCTCACCACTTTCAATTGCATTTCATCCTGCACTTACAAGATGCTAGACAGGACTTGAAAAAGAAAGTCTCACCCACACAGAACTTCTTTCTACACATCCAAAAACTGTTTTCCTGAGATTTCAATCCAATCCAAAATAAGGTGATCAGATAAGCAGCTGAAATTTCTTATACTTATCTGATCGAGGTCTCCAAACAACTGCCATCCATCACCAACTTTGTCATCAATTCAATTCAAATAAAGCAGTGACTAATTTTGGTCTATTGTTTTTAGAGGCTTATCAAGGTTATTTCTCGATTGTAAACCAGGTATATCTCATAGCTGGTAAACATTTCAAAGTGCTGATTTACCGGCTCATTGGTACCTGAAAACGTGGCACAATGCCTTAGCTCTCAAACTTTCAGAGCACAACTATTATTAACTACCTACTGCTGTACTCCTTTGTAAGCAAGAAAGAGGATCAAGCACTTCGTTCAGCTGGCTATGCTCTGAATCTACTGAACCAAGCACAAGCCATTGCAGCTCGTTCACTCCTGCCATACAGAAATGGTTTTGGGCAAACGAATTCTCTTCTGCCAAATATATCCCTTTTAGCTTCTATCCATAGATACACCTGAAAAAGTTTCTTTCAGTTACTCTTAGAGGTCATAAAACGCTGTTTCATCTGAACTAAGTAAGTCTCTTTCTAGTGACAGAATTCACTGCTCCCCCCAGGTCCTTCTTTTGCTCATTCCATGTAATAACAAGGCTTAATATTACAGAAAGGGAAAAATTAAAAAAGAAAGAGAAAGAACCTCACATACTCTTTAAAAGTGACTCTCCACTACCAAACTCATAAGGTCTCATCATACCAGAGCAATGTATACTTGCGAAGGAAACAACAAAATTAACCTTAGAGGACAGTCTAGATCTATATCCCCACATTCAACACACAGACATTTGCAATAAACAGGCTTTCTTAAGGAAAGATATTACATCATTTTCCAATTGCAGTGCAATCAATCATTTGAAACATTTGTTTTGTTTCATCAGATGCTTATCTGTCTCAAGTGACAAGAACATACTGCTCGTGACTTTCTCCGGTCCTGGATCCAGCATATATCCCAGCTGTGGGGGAAGGAGATGGTGTAAAGCTATACTTTCCCATCCACATACAAGTCTTACCACGTAGTTTCCCTATTTTCCCAATATATTTAGAACGTATTTCCGCAAGTGCAGTGCTAAGTGTTTGACAGAAATAAATGAAGGCTACTATTTGGACATACCTGTCATAATTATTTCTACATGCTAATACATTCTGCTAAATATTCCTACAGGACTGCCAGTGAAAACACTAACGAAATACCCAGAGCGGGCATCATTATGGCTCATGTCTCACAGCAATGCCGTATGAGCGTGCAGAACAGCAGACACTCTGCCCGCTTACAAACCCTTCTCTCCTCTCTTCTTTCCTTTCCCTGAGCCTTTACAGGAGGATTCCTGTACTTTTGCATCAGCTGATAAAAACAACTTTTAATCATCTGCGCCAGCATACACAGGTACACAACAGCATGTTTTGAGCCTGTGTCTTTGGCAACACATCCTAAAACTCAGCAACAGCCAAGGGTTTGATTCATAAACCATAAGATCACAAACGACCGCATGGATCTTCTCAGTTTTCCCTCCAATATCTCATCTAATCTGCATGTAAAATGCTCCAAAGAATATGTCTTACCCACTTCCCTTTGCAAAAGGGACAAGGGCCAACCACCAAGACCGTTTTAAAATATTTTTGCAGCCTACCCTAATATTTGCTGGCCTTAGTTTTAGGACTGTCGGTACCTCAATTGCCCAGAAACTTTATATGATGAGAAACACACTGTAAACATAAATGAAAAATATTAAGTATATAGAGATGTTGTGGGTTTTTTTCCCCACAAACTAAACACTTCAGGCTAAACTGAGTGATTCTGTAGAACACATTTTCCATAGAGCAAAAAGACACTTTTTATGCATAAATGTTTACTGTTTCAGCATGTATTTGACTAGAAGGAAGAATTTCCTAATGTAAGAGAACAACACACACTTTTTCCCCCAAGGAAAACCAGCGTATGCACTATTTTTGTGTCATGTAAAGAACACCAGAGCAGAGAAGGGGTCTAAAGAGAAAAATCTTTCTCTGGCAGAGAGGACTGACCAGACAGTGTAGTAAGTTAAAACAATTGATCATCTCAAGGATTTTCCAATTATGGGTGCATAGCTGGGCCTTGCCCACAGTATTTACGTGACCACTCCAACTAACATCCTGAACTACTGTACTACAGCCAGTATTCACTACAATCGTAAACAACTGTGAAAAAATATACAGAAAAAACCTTGCCAAGTTTGTAGCCCACAACTGCATACAGTGGCAATTGATGGAGCCTTTGCAATACAAATAGCACCCCAAATCAGTTCTCCACACAGAGAAAGTTTCCAATGATAAGGGACAGATGTAAAGCACGTTCTTTTAAAAACCTGACTCCCATTAAGCAGCTCATTGTTCATAAAGGGAATGCTGTTTACACAGGAAAAAGTCCAGTTTCAACAAATCTGAGTTCCAACAGATGTTTCCTTCTATGCAAAACAAGTTCGTGACCTGCTTCTGCCCAATCAGAAAGCTGATTAATTAATTAATTAATTTTACAGGGGGGAAAAAACCCTGTACTCAATAGAATGACCTTGGAAAACAAATTCAGAAAAACTTGTATTTCAAAACTGCAGCTGCTACTAAAGTGAATTAACTTGAAAAATTCAGTCTTCTTGAAAGAGAATACTTTATGATCTGGGTTTGAAGGGCTACAACATGGTAATTATCATTTTGGTTTCTGCTGGAAAGATAAAGTAGGCAGGTTGTTACTCACATGGCTCTGTCGCAATTGCTCTCCTCAAATCAACTCAACCTCTCTTCTCCAGACCTCCCCCATCATCCCTCCAAAACTCCCAGCTGCTCTTGGCTTCCTCAAATCTCTTCAGGCCTCTCTTCCTCTGTGCACAGCAGTTAAATAATAGCAGTGGCTGAGCAGAGTATAAAAGGTGTATCTCTTAATTTTATTTTTAGTTACTACTACCAGTACACACTAATCATACAGCAAGCGTAAGCACTTTACAGAAGTGTAGAAGTGTAGAGGATGAAGAATTTCAGGCTTTGCCAAAGTCCTGCTTGTTGAGACTGTGCCATTGCACACCTGACTCTTTCACTTACCATCACGAGAAAGTTTTAGGACTTTCAGGATGTGCTTGATGGTATTATACCATTACAGAACAAAGCTGGATCTGGTGACATTCTGTTGCACAACTGAATGCTGAAAAGACAGCATCTTCCAGGGAGCTGGTGCATTTTCTGTACCTAACAATACCTTTCTCCAGAAGATGAACTGAGATGGACCACGTGTTGCTGACAATTTAATCCAGGTTTTTTACAGCTTTTATAAAATGCAGCTGCAGAGGCACAACAAATTAGATTAACAGCTAGATACAAGTGTCAAAGCCAAAAACATGACTATGACAAGTGTAGTTCTGCGCCCATCTCTGCCTCCACAAGTCCCTTCCTCACTAGATTTCGCTCCTGTTACTTCTTGCCCTAGCTATTTTGTAAGCATTATACAAAGTTCCCACCTCCACAATGTTTAATGTGCAGCATGCTCAGCACTGAGGTTCCTTACCCCAGCCGAGGCCTTGGCATGTCCAGAGATGAATATACCAACAAGACGGGGCTTTAATCTGACAGCAACACAACGCACCATTATTGCGGCCGACGTGAATATTAGCAGCCTGAAGGAGACCCCACCGAGACACATTTCAAATCTGCCTATCAAACAATTACAGCAGAAAGTAGAGGCGGTTTTCTCCCTCCCCCAGTAATCTTATTTGTCCTTTAAATAGATCTTCAGTATAATCTCAAACTGTCAGCATTTTTGCAAAGAAATACCGGCTCAGACCTAATTGGATTTGTCAGACAATCACAGCTAAACAGTTCTGTGAGCTCCAACTGCTGAACAGCCAGAGAAAAAGCCTTCCACGCTGGAATGTGTAAGAATATGAACATTCCTTTCAAGAGGAAAAATTTCCTCTGAAAGCAAGTGGTAAAAAGACGTAATTTGTTCCACAGTTCAAACCCTGTCCCTTAGCAACATAATGATGCGGTGTGTGATGTTGTGTGAGCTGCTCCATTACGACGATTATCTGCAGTTAACTGTTCAAACATGTCACTTCAGGCTGCCCTGAATTCACCGGGACTGCTAAAGGTTTGCCTATGCAAGCTTGCTTTTGTTCTAAACTTTTTAACCATGAATAAGAAAATGGGGGAAAAAAACCTCAGAGAATTCTGACAAGGACATGTAACAGTTGCATCTGAAACGAAAACAAGTAAATATATTATGTTGCATACAAACAAAAACACTGGGGGAATACATATTTTAGCTGAAGAGCTGAAATGTCTCCTATTCCTCTGGACTTACTTTTTTCCTCACCAATATATATATGTACACATGAAACTTGCTCTGTCCTTCCTGTGTGTATCATCAGCTTCTTGTTCTGTACATGCTTCTGTGGGCTGGAATAGTGCATTTTAAAGACAGTCTAGGATATAATGGATATAAAATATAATGCAAACCTCATCCTCAATGGCAAGACAGGGTACATTAAAATTATGTAGATGTTACAGGTTAAGGAAGTGTAATAGGCCAAATCTTACAACACTTTCAATGCCTTTAAATTGTGATTTCTTTAATAAAAATTGAGATTATTCCGCATGTGTCCAGATGCGGAAGAAACATCACTATACAGATAGTATGTTGAAAATTGAAGTGACACTCATTTCACTGACTTTAAAATAAGTCACGCAGGTTTTTAACGTTTATATTTAGGAGAATATCAACTTGAGCACTCAGCAACATTATTTTCTCTATTTGCACAGTTGGTAACCAGCATGCCTGTGACTGAGGAATATAAGCGAACTTCGCATTGAATTCCAAACCATGTTTTGATCCGGGGCAAAAGTAACTTGAGAGAATATAATGAGTCTAGCACTATCAACATCAATACTCAGGAGTTAGACACTCTCCTACCTGTTGGCTTATCCACACCAAGGAATCCAGCCTGTCCCAGGGTTTTAAATACTTTATGTGCTGGGAACTGTCCTTCTTCTTCCCACTTGTCCACAAAGGGATTAATTTCCTTGTCGATGATCTAGATTTGAAAAATAAATTTAAAAAGTTATTAACACAGACATTCCTATAGAAACACCTTTGACTACTTTTGTCCAAAAACTTTAATTTAAAAAAAACCCACAATGTACAGGGACAATTTTGAAAGCACATTAATTTTCTTACTTCCTGTTGGATGTCCTTATCCTCCACCCACCCACAACTATTACAACAGATACAGTAAGGCAAATATAAATAATTATTTTAGCCATTACAACTACTACAACAGAAAGTCATCAGGGCTGCTTTGAGCCTCTCCAGGCCCTATGAAAATGGCAGTTTCCCCCCCTCACCATTTGCTACCTTTTTGGGTACAGTTTCTAGAAAGTAACAGGAAGAGAAATCTGGATTATCCTCAGAGGGACCTTGCCAAAGAAGGTTGATGATCTGTTCACAACGATCATGGTACGCAAGACAGGCAAGTAGGAGTGACCTCATTTCCCCTCCCTTTGCCCGAAATGTTCTCAAGGACGTCAGCACTGTTCAGGGCACTTGTGTCCAGCCTGTGTATAGACTTCCCTACGATCTGACAAAACATGTACTGGAAAAATCCGCTCTTCTTCCAGATTTTACAGCATCTCCAAGTTTAGTCCCTGGGCAACTCTCAACTGGGCTATTACTGCACACCTTCCAAAAGCCAATGTTCTTAGCTGCCTGGTTACTGTCCTTGCTTCATTCAGGCTGCACCGGGCGTCCACGCTTCTGCCACCTCGTTCTTGCTCCCCGTGCCTACCAAGCTGGCTTGAGGCAGACAAGGTTTCAAGAGCTCTCAAAAGGAATCGGCGGTAGAGTTGCCCACCCCTGCCTACCTCCACAAGCCACCAAGCGCGCTATGCACCTGGGTCAGCACGCACCAGGGGGTCCAAACGCAAAACAGAAAAGCCACCCTCCCTCTCCCAAACTAACCTTACCAAAACAAACACCGGTTCCCAATAGAAAGTTAATGTCTTTAATCCATGACCACAATTTTGCTGCTACATTGTTTTACAAAGAGAGAATTTATTATTTTAAGAACTCACTCCTCCTAGTCTTTTCTCTGCACTAAATAAACAAGTCCTGTGGTGCTAACTATTTCTTGAGCTGGAAATAGACTCCTCTCCCTCCAAAACTGCTGTGCTCATGAGACCCTGCAGAGCCTTCTTCCGAGCTATCTATTTATTGCACATTCTTCGGAGAATTTCAGCCCATATATGGCTGCTTTCTGCTTCCCAGTCAGCCACAGAAATAAGAATACTTCGCTGTTGGTAACAGAAAAATCACTTTTTCACTTCTCTCACCAAATTCTGACAAACATACATACTGAATATTCGACTCATTCAGTAATTATCATCTCTCCCCCTCTCTCATACTGAATGACGTGGGCCTCATGATCAATAGTAACAAAATACTCACCAAGACACTATCTAGGATAGCCTATATCTAACTTCTATACTGCCGTATCCTAGAAGCTCAGATTCTAGGATGCTGACCCTTAATGTTGAGTTACAGGTGGTGAAACACCTTTTTGATTGATTATAATAACATCTGGTAATGGTCACTCGGTAACATCCCAGGAAACGCCTGAAAGAAGCTATGAAGTACGTACAGAAAGTTATCCCAGTGTTTTGATGGAACTTGACAAAAGTATTAAGTGAATGTACTAACAGAGCTTTGTGCTTGTAACGGCTGGTACCGGGCCAAGTGTAGCTCTGGATGTAACATGTGGAACCTTTGAGGTTAAACAGAGCCAAAAGAATGATTAAGGCATGAGAGAAGTTATTTTACATGATTTCTGCAGATTATAAGCTGCTTGCTCCTGTGCCTTTGAGTAAAACTCAAATTGTTTAACAGAGCCAAAGTTTAATGATTACCTGGTGAAGTTTGACCTGTTAAGCAAAACAAGATCTCCCGTGAACGACACAACAAAAAAACAACAAACCACAAACAGTGCATGCCTCTGAA
>NW_010521418.1:0-37623 GCF_000687285.1 Phaethon lepturus | reverse complement strand
ACTTGGCCTTGTTGAACCTCATACAGTTGGTTCAATGAACCAGTAGGCATGCTTTTAAGCTTTCCTAAGCTTTTTAGAAAGTCTTCTATTTACAAGGTAGCAAATAGAGATGCATGCATTGCTTTCACTGGTCACAGCAGCATAAAATTATTAAAAGAAACTGTTGCAATATTTGTGGTGGCCTGTGGGCAAACTGATTTTGCAAAAATATGCAACGCTCACGCGATAGTGATTTGCCAAAAGAGAAAAATGTGAAGATGAGTTCTCATTTGAAACCTACACAAGAAAACTATGTGATAGATTGGGTCTTAGGAACGGAGAGGGAAGAGGAGACCGAAGCTTTGATGGTGTTCCTTTAATTTAACTATGGGAGTCTTTGTGTTTGTCTGAGCATCAGAAGTGTTAGAGCAAACAGTGTGGTACAGTGCATATTGAATTGACTTATTGGTACACTTGCATGTTTATCTTCATTTCCTCTTGCATATGATAGCAAGGGCCTTTTTTCCTCAGAGTGAGACTGTAGTGTATTTACGTGTGTAAGTACAGGTAGACTGAATCTATAAAAACATATTTCAGGAAGAAATCAAGAAGTTTGTCATTATTTATGGCATTGCTCAGTGATCATAACACAATTGAACTTTCTTTAAAGAGTGTTTTCTAAAACCTTAGATATTTTCAATGTAAAAGATAGTTTTGCTGTTTGTTTACCTTTTTAAGTGTATTTTTCACACTAAACTTAAGTGCCCTTTTCAGCTTTCTTCAGTAAAGTATCACAAATAAAGTTGAAGACTTAATCTACAAATCCCTTTGTCATGTCCTGTTACAAAAAGATGAGCAGAAGGTAGTTAAAGCTACTTATCGCAACATTCTTGGCAAGTCGGGGATGTGTTGTTAGATAAATTGGCATCTACCTGTTCTCCATTCCTTATCTCATAAGACAGAACTAAAACCAAATGAAGCATAGAGCCTTCTTGCTTTAGGAAGATACTGGAGGTTACTACTTTTATTTATTAAACTCAGAAACTGTTAAAGAGAACTGAGGTTACTATGCCTTTGCTTCTGTTAAAAATTATCTTCTGCAGAGTATCTTTATTTAACAAGTATAATTTGCCTTTCAAAGTGATTTTTTAAATTTTATTTTATTTTTTAAACTGTGTCCGTCAGGAAATTATTACATATACCTGATCCTTTCAGCCACTTACGGTGCATGCTAAATACACTCAATAAGCATTTCATTTAGCATTAATGGGATAATTATTGTATGTGAAACACTGATTTATGATAAATGACACATTTACTAGGATCTGACATTTGTTCAATTCATTACACGTGTTAGATAGCAATTAAACTTTACAAGGTTATTTTAAATTGATCGGTACAGAATTTTTGTAACAGTAGTTACTATAATACATGTGCAGTGATACATCATCTACAGCTGAAGTGCCATGTTAACCAAACATTAATTTTAACTCATGTCTAGACATTTAGCTGCTAGTTATAGCTACTCATTGTTTACAATGCGTTGTAGCAGAGTATAGTTAGTAGGTATAATGTATATAGGGTATTTTGTCCAAGAATGGTTTTGAACTAAATTCTGTTGAAACCACTGACAGGGTGCTTTTGGATCTCTTAATGCAGCAAATTGCACACAAAAGCTATGTAGTAGAATGGAAAATACATGAGGAATTTTGTTTCTCTGAACAACTGTGCAGACAGACATAAAGCCTGCTGGTTTTTGCAAAAGGCACTTTTAGCACCTCCAATTTTAGTCTTCGGTTTCCTTAATCTCCTGTACTTTTTGGAAAAGCTTTGGGGAGTTACTATTTCATTCTGAAATTCCTGATAAATAAATATAAAATCCCTGTCTGTCCCATAAAGAGTCAGAGACAATGAATGCTAAGTTTCATTTTAAGAGTTAGACAAGAAGCTGACCTTCGTGTCCGTCACTGCTTTTGAACAGTGAAAGTTCTCAGCATTCCCGTAGAGAAGAGTAATACTGCACTAGGAGAAGGGTATTGAGCTCAGACAAGGGAGGCAAATGAGCAGTTGTGCAGCTTGTATGGGACTCCCGAGCTGCCTCTGTCGCTTCTGCCAAGACGTCGTGTCAGCGAGCTCCCTGTGGCTGTCGGAACATCTCGAAGCTTCAGGCTCCCTATCGCCACTGGCTGCCCCGGCAAATTCCTGCCCTTCCAACCAGCGGCAACAACAGCTGGTCCTGAGTGGCTGGGGAGCCACATACTAAAACTCTTTCACTTTTGCCTTGTTGCTTGCTATTCCTCTTCTTTCATGTGCTCTGCAGCTGTTGAAATTCCACTGCTGCATAGCAAATTTTTTTCTTTCTTTTTCTTTTTTTTTCTTTTTTTCTTCCAAAGATGAAAAGGGAGATATAAAAAGAATAGTATGCTGAAACGGGAGGATACTCCACAGCCTAGAAAAGAGGAAAAAAAGAAACCTGGCTTTGGGAGGGAGTTGAAAGAAAAAAAAAAAAAATCCAGTCCAGCATTAAGTTAGGGCTGTGAATTCAGAAAACTGGTATTTCCAAGCCTTTTAAGTCTGTTTCCTACCAAGATGACCTTTTTCTCCCAAGATAATTGTTCTTTATTGGAGAGAAAAACCACAAGCAAGATTTGCAGTATTTTGTTTAGGAACCAAAAATATAAGTTTGTGGGAAATAGTGATACCTTTAGTTAGCTGGCAACTCTGGTATCTAAAGGAAATCACTTTTACATACAGATTTTTAAGTTGGTATTATACTGATTAATAGCAATGGTATGAGGCTATACATTCTTTAAAACTTGTGGAAAATAGTTAGGAAAATAATAATAATGTCATTACTTAACCAGAAGTGGCAGGTTGTTTTTTTTAATATTTTGTTTTGAGTTTAAAAAGAGGGGAAACCCCCAAACTTTTTTGGGCAATAAATTGTAGGAAGACACTCACACATCAGCCCTAAGTATACAGAGAAGAACAACAAGGTGCTTGTAAGAAGTGAGTCTGGTAGAGCATCTTTATGTAAAGCACCCAAATTAATTCTGTATGTGAAAAGGGAGGACTGGGAAGGAGAGTGGTTGTCATCAGAAAACTTGGATTTTGAGATTAGTTCCTTTGATCACAATGCATTTTCAGTTGTCCTATTAGAATAATTTAACAAAATGTATGGGGCTAGATTCTTCATACAGTACGAACACTGCAATTACTGTGGCTGGCCTGCCATGTTGCTGTGGCTTTTTAGTTGCATTTGCCATAACACTTAGCTGTGATTTTGTGTTAATCATGATAATTTCTAATAGATTAAGATACAAAAACAAACCACAAAAAGGTAAATGTGCATTTAACTCTGTGGACTATACTTGCGATGATACTTACAGTGCAAATATTTACAAGTTTTAAGCATTTGAAGTTTTTTTTTTTAAGTGATCGTTTTCTTGATGCTATGAAAGCCTGTATGCCCATGGTTTAGTGTGCTGTGGTATGCTAAATTTCTTCCATTATTAGAAGTTATTTGTCTTCTCAAATCTCCCAGAATATTAAAAAAAATAATCTTTTGTCAAAGTCAGATGTTTTTTCACAACTTTATGTATTAGAAAACTCCATCTTTTCAAGCCCTTGGAAATTGGAAAAAATTCTTGTACAGAGCAACTCTAATCTCTTGCTCTGATTTATGTAACATATAAAATGTATCCATTCTTTTTAACTTCCAACTAAATAGATCCTTACTCATTGTTACAGTGTTCCAAGGAAAAAATGGAAATCATATGGAAAAAGAAGAAAACCTTTTTCTTGAGTCATGACTTCTTAGTGTTCTTAGAATTGGCAAGTTGGGTTTTATGTAACAGCCAGTGACTGAAGCATTGGTTCAGAAATTAAAACTCTGTAGTTTTGAGATGTGTTATCAACTTCCCTTCTGGTTTAATGTTCTTGTGATTCCAACAAGAAATTAAAATAAAAATTTATCCCAAGAACATCACTGTAAAAAAAAAAAAAAATTCTCTCTAATGCAAACAAACAACCTAAATCACTTGTGTTGATTAAAAAAACCCCTCTTGTCAGCTTATTAATACTTGTCCTTTTTTAATGTTTAATGCAGAAAAATGCTTAATGTTACTTGAAAATAAAAAGGCAGAACACTTTGGATGCAGCAAGATGGAACATCTCAGGTTTTTGGAGGTTTTGGAGGGCCTGTCCCCCCTTGAACTTGCGCATCAGATTCTACCTGGTATTAATTGCAGGCTGTGTGGTTTTTTTCCTTTTTCCAATTTTTCTTTTTTTGTCTGAAACTCCTTTCAGTTATCAAAATAGAGCTTGTTCTCATCATTATTTTTATTGTAGCAATATGCTCCTCAGAAGACCAAGTAGTTGCAGGGTTTGTGCTAGTTAAGATTGGAAATAGGTGCCTGCCCTATGCCAAAAAAACTGAAAATGAATGTGTATATGGTCAGTATCCTGAGCCGTGTACTATTACAGGAGTAGATATTCTTAATACAAAGCCAAAATAATTATGAGCAGGTTAGATAAACTAAAATGAAACAACAGAGCTGAGAAACCAGAATAGAAAAGGATTGGTATGTGCTTTTTTTCAGGTTTTCAGTACCTTGAGTAACTCTACACATATAGCATGTTCCAGTGAAATTAAAAGCAGCATTTCCTCTCTCATTTTCATATTTTTAGCTTTCAAATTTTAGCTCCTGTCTGCAGAACTTTCTAACATAATATACTAGGATGAATTTTTGTAGCTATAGCATATTTGATTGCATAGGTACTTTTGGAAAAATTAGACTCTTAAGCAATTTAAAAAAATGAAGCATTAGTTAAATTAAAAAGGCATGATTCTGATTTTTCTATTAGTCAATTCATTTGTTTAAGTGGAGAGAAATAAAATGCCCCAAAGTATGTCTTTTATGGAGGGTTACTCCCATAGCGTTATTTAATTTTGTCTGCTTGTATGTATCCTACTGAAATTGCCTGTGTTCTTTATGTCTCTATTCCTCTTCATACATAAAGAATCTTATTAGCACATCAGTAATTTACAATTTAAATTCCCTTGAGGGTCTGTATTTCGCCTGCACTTTTTATGCAGATCTCCCAGGTGTCAGTGTTCAAAGTACAATGAAGAAACCTCAGGTTTGTGAAAGAAATTCTCCTGTATCATGAAGGCACTCATTCTTTTTATATTGAAGAAATGCAATTGAAAGGGAAGTTATTGCAAAAATTGCTTTCTCTCACAAACTGATGTCCTAGCTCCAGAAGTAATAGCAGATTGAAATGGGAAAAGTGAAGTTTTACTTGCAGCACTAGGCCATAATGGGTCATAGGATCTAAGTGTTTTTGCAGGTTTGCATTCTGTAACTTTACCTTCACTTTTTTAGCACATCTCTCTTTCTTATGCGGTGTGAATAAGTTCCTTATCTCTCTGGTTATAAAAGGGGACCAGTGGAGAGAGTATTACCTTAGAGAAGAGCTGTTTGCTTTTTCTACTACCAGAATTCTTGAGCTGTTCCTCTCCTAGTAGAGACTGTCCTACCTCCTTGAGGCAAGGCACTTGTCCAAGTATCCAGGATTCACTTTTTATGTTGTGTACAGGTTAACGATTCAAACTGGCAGTGAAATTCTCTGACTATTTCATGCTTGGGATGCTGTGCTTCACAATGTCATCCGTAGCACTGACCCCTCATGTACAGCTTGGGTTTTGGTGGGAATACGCTGTGGTCGAGCAGGACATTTACATGGCCGTTTTGTTGTCTGCTTGGGCTGCCAGACACCGGAGCAATTAAAGGATACATCCACAGAGTTAACACGGATGCCTGTCACTTAAGAAGTGTAAGTCCAGGCTTTAGATCTTCAACAAGCAGCTCAGCTGCCACTCAGACTGGCAGTTTCCACCAGCCACTTCACGTTTTCCAAGGAGTTGTGCTCTGCTATGCAGAGTGTGCATGATGGATCGGGTTATGTAGGGAATTCCTGGCGGCAGCTGTAGATTAAGTATTTAGTGGGACTGTAAGTGAGGCAGTCATCATTAACTGAATGTCCTAACTGGCTGATTCTTGAATGTGATTTTTGACTCAAAATGTGGTGGGTTTTTTTGGGGTTTCTTTTTTTTTTTTTTTACTCTGACCCAATGAATATTATATATGTAAAATGGAGCAGTGCCAGCAAGTGGAATGAGAAGCCTGCTGCACCTTGCTCAAAGATGCTGCCTAGGGCAGCATGTGGAGTAGGAGAAGTGGGAGATGCTCATTTAGACCCTTTTGAAGTGGTCTGGGACAGTTTTTGAAAGATGCTGTCGTAGAGGTGTGGTGTTAGGGCACTGAATTGTGAATGAAAGCAGTAATATGCTTTCATCTTAATCCCACAAAGTAAAGGACTATATTTCATATCTGCTTTTTTGTGTTTTAATTAAAGTCATAGAAAGATGAAAAATACAAGATCTTATTAATCATAAATGGCCTTTCACCCGCTTCAGCACCTCAGTTTACTTTCTGCTCTTCTTCTTTTAGGCTATGACAGACTTAGCATCTTTTAACTTAAACTAAAGTATCTCTTGATCCTGCCTTTCCCCTTCATCCTGCCTTTTCAGGTTAAGGGGATGGGAATGAGCCAAAGTGAGACTTGAACTTCAGTTTCCCAAGAATAGCTTGGGCCAATGAGGCAGAGCCATGTGGAGGCTGCTGTGCCGCTGCAGACCCACACAGCATCTCTGCTGGGGGCAATTACTAATGGTCACCATTTCCCAGTGGTGGAAATGTTTGCAGCCTCTGAGACTGAAAGCCCAAGTCCTGCTCTTCTAATGACTGTGGGTGGTACAGTTTGGTTGTGGGGTGTAGGAGGAAAAAGATGGATATTAAGTATGGCAGGTTCCACCCCTTGTACTTTCTTAGCTGCTGTTCACAGAGGCCTGGGAAAGCTGTAATACTACTTCAAAATACTGGTTGCTAAAAGGCAAAGTAAACCAGAGGAAGCTGTGGGATAGCAGTGGGAAGGCTGAGGCTGCATTCAGATGCAGAGATTTGGTACACCCCACTTAGGAACAGCCATCGTCACGTTGTAACGTATTCAGAATTTGTGATTCACAAGGGAGGGAAGACCTTGGAGACAGTGGTGGAAATATGAAGAAGGTAGTGAAATCGTAAGTGATTTTGCTGTTTCCAGAAACAGCTTATGCTTGCCCCTTTGCACCAGGAGCAGGAGAGGGAGAATGGGGTGTGCTGCATTAGTAAGGGCCAGCCACGTGCCAATTAGCTCAAGAGCCTTCCTAACCTGGTGCCAGTTCGCAAACTGGGCTTGTGTTCAAGCATCAGTCAAGATATTATGGGATGAAACTGTTTTGCAAACAGTGCCTCTGTATGTGATTTTAATTATAAGTCTACAACATCTGGCTGTGGTTTTCAAATCAGAGCTCATACATTTGCATGCCCTGGTCCCTCCAGAACTGATTACACTCTTGGAGGGTGAGCACTGGATTCCATGGTTCGAAATATCACCTCTTTTGGTTGTTTCTTAAAAGCCCAGAACAGATATTTTGAAATCACTTAGGAACATGTTAATTTTAAAAGAGTTTGCTAGAAATTTCTCTGTTTAATCATGTCTGAGGTTGGGTATTTTGTTCTTGTTGTTTTCCAACTCTAAGTTTCTTACTGTTGTTTCAACCAGTTCTGTGCCACCAGAACATGGGGCACTGCAGCCTTTTCCATGCAAACCTAAGATGCCAAGGATGTGGTATATAGAGCTGACCTGAAACAAGGACACAGAAGTTTGCATCTTACGTATACTGAGCTCCAAAACTACAAATTCTGATCAAAAATACTTAGAATATACATTCTCATTTACACGTTGAATTAGTAGTGAAATCTGAACATATTTATTAATTTTTTTTTTTATTGTTACATTTTGGAGGTGATTTCATTATCTGTGTCACCATTAAGGATAACAGCTGGAAGATGAGAGTGTAAGTAGTTGTAATTGTCGAGGAATCAACAGAGATAGAAAAAAGGAAATGAATACAGAAATAAAGTACCCTAATGTTTTAGAACCTAAGTAAACAGCAGTTATTGAATGCACTGAATGAAATCACTGGTATTTATATGTAGCATGGGTGCATATAGTAATTTACTTAGATGATATTAAAAAAAAAAAACCCGTAGAAAAATGCTAAACTTTTTTATTTGATGTAGTGGCTAAATGAATAAGATATGCAGGATCTGCCTTAGGCAATTGATTGGAGACATGTTTATATTTACCAACAAAACACTTTAATATGGACTCCCTTTAACGTTCCATTATGTTCTGAGATGTGGATTCCATGTTTCCATGGCAAAACTGAATCCTATTGCTGAGACTTGAAGAAATGCAGGGAAATGCTTTAATGTCTATTTGTTACCAACAGCACATTAGTTTGTGTGGGAATGTAGCAGTGGATATCAGAACCTGAAGCTACTTACCTCTGCTGCTGTCCCATCCTGCCCCTTCTCTTCTTGCCGGGACACTGGCCACGCACCTATCAATTATTTTGAACTCATCCCAATGCCCAAGAAACTGCTCCGTGGCAAATCTAAATTGCTGAAATGGGAGGTTTTTGTCTTTTGTTTTTTTTTTTTAAATGGATATTTACCTATGGGGCTTGCAAGTTAACTGCTCCTGGCAGCACTGAGCCATGTCCCATGAAAAGACAGGCTCAGACCCTCTTAAACTCCTTGTCCACACTGTGGAAACCACAGGAGACCACAAACTGGTTTTGTTTCCTTTAACCTGGAAGTGAAAGAGATGGGAGTGTGAATGGAGGAAGGTTTGTGATTTTTGCAGGGAGTCGGCTCCCACCAGTGTGCATGGACTGCTGTGGTGGGCACAGCACCGTGAACACAGCTGTTCTGCTCCATGCGTGATCTGAGTTGACAGGTCTCTGCATGGTGATCTACTTTGTGTGGCTTTACCAGTGGAGTCTCTGGTAGCTCAGAACTCCTTGCAGAGGATTACACTTTTGGAAAGAGGCTAGAGACTCTGAATGGGTGGGAATGGTTCAGCTTGGGCTGGCTGGTGTGCAGGGCTGGGGCTTTATTGTTTGGTGTGGTTTTTTTTTGTTGTTTTTGTTGTTTTTGGTTTTTTTTTTGTTGTTGTTGTTTTTTGGTTTTTGTTTTTGTTTTTGTTTTTTTTTTTTTTTTTTTTGGTTTTTTTTTTTTTTTGGAAATTGCACTTACCCCTGTTCTGAGTTTGGGTCTGAAATATCCTTTATTGCAACTTCTTTTTGCAATGACAGAGAATCAGAAACAGATAAAACACAATGATACAGTAAAAATAATCCCTATCGACAGATGGAACATGAATAGACGTAGAACTCTACTGTAATGACCCAAATGCTTCCAGCGTCACTGTATGCAGTGTGAAATACATTTCTTGTCCAATGCAGTGTTAACTTTATGGTCAGTGGGCAGTTCCTAGAGGTCTGTGCTCAGTTTGTTTCCCTTCGGAGTTTGAAAGCTGGAGGTGGTGTTCTTCAGAAGTGTAGTGGCTGACAGTCCTGCAGTGATGGCTCAATACACCTCCAGCTGCACCACAAATTGTCACCAGGAATGAATTAAGAGAATAAATTGGTCTCACTGAGAGAGACAAAAAAAACCAACAAACTCATCTATACAATATGACTTCATTTCAGTGGCAGCCATGCGTTCAGAAAATAACCGACTTTTATTTGACTGTGGCTCAACACTTGTAAAAGGATGAGCAAGAGCTGGATCATAGAGTAATTATACTGGGGAAAAAAGTGTAACAGTTCTGTAAATAGGGCTAGAAGTGACTAATGGTTGCTTTATGAGCAGTCCCAAACTAAGTCGTTCAAGAGCATGCCAATGTATGGGAGATCCAGAATAAAAAGATACCATTTAAATGTTACTTCTTGTAATGGCCCATCTTGCATCAAAAATAACTTGTGAATTTTTGTGTGTATCAAACAAATTGTTCCATATTTACTGGATCACCTCATTTTCTTTTTGTTTATGCTAGCTTATACAGATTTTTTTTTTTAATAGTCTATAGTTTCTTCATTTAAAACTTCAAAATTAATGCCATATCCCAGATTTGACAGGAAGTTTGAAGCTCACAGTTCTGTGATTTTTGGTAAGTCCAACTACCAAGCATAAAGGACTAGTAGTGTGCTACATGATGAGCATGTTATTTATGGTTGGTTTTCTACCACTGCCATCACTCATTGCTTCAGCTGTAAGAAGCAATTGTTGCAGGCCTGTGAGGTTTGGTGTGTGCCCTGAGAGCAGAAGCTACAATGGATGTGTTTTGCAGTTTGCTGTCACTAAGTCACTGGTAAAGGGTTCATTGATTCCAGTGGACCAGGATCAATTATTCTTCAATTAGAACATGACCTTCATACTCTAATCAGCATTTGCCTATTACATGAGTGCTCCTTGGCACTGTCCTGGCTCCACTCTGAGTAGTTTTTATTTCTATGGATCTACATTATTGCTTTTAGATTGAAGTAAAGTAAATTGAAGTAAATTTCTTCCCTTGCTTTATGCCTGTACCAATGCGAATCTTTTACTTAATGCAACCCATTGGTTGTCTTTCTCTCTCATCTATTATCCATTGTTTTGTTTTTTTTTTTTAATTTAGAAGCTCTAGATTTGCTTCATTAGTCTTTCAGTTTTGCTATAGATGCTATATTTTTTAGTAATAGTAATAATTATTTTTAAAAAATCATATAAAGTGTACACAGGCAAATACGCCAGTTGTTAATCACATTAAATGTATTTATTACCTTTTAATAAACAGAGCTGCACACTCCCATAAACTCTTTAAATATGCTGGTTAATTGGTATGTGATCTTTCCTAAATGCACTAGATCACTTTGGCCTGAGAGCCTTCAGTGTTGTAAATTTTGTTTTCTGACTTCTAATCGTTAGTGTTTATTCCCCTGATGATCTTATTAGCCTTGAGTACAAATACTTCATATATCACACTGAATAACTAAAAGTCTGTGAAACTCGTTAAATATACATGTACATCCAAAGATACTTTTAGTCTTGTTTTTCTTCACAGGAAGTAAAATGAGGTGATGCTGTCACTGTGTAACATCATCTTCACAAATTCTAAGGTTATAAGGCTGAAGACTGTCATATTTTGTAGGGATAGGCAATGTCTATTGTTTGATTAATATAGATGGAAAATACAAACAAGCATTGTATGTACAAGCTATCTGAAAAAGCTCTGTATCTTATTTGTTTGGGGTCTTTCCCCCAAAATTATGTAAACCAGTCCAGTAAAACCTACTGAATTTCTGTACAAATTTTATCTTTCAAGTCTTTAGACTGTAACACGTACTGTACCTTTTCAGTGCTGTTTGAGCAAGGGCCAAGCATGGTCCAAACACACTTTTTCATTATTGATTTATGATGATAGATAATAATAATATATAAATATGTATGATATAAAATTATAAATTAGAATGTACAAGTGTTATTTTCATGATGATACTTCTATATAGAGACTGTCATTTGAAAACTGAGGTGACTACCTGAAGTTCTGATAGCACTTTTCTATATTTTTCTGTTTACTCTCAAATGTTCATCACTTCTGTCTTTTTGTGTGGTCTGTATGTGAAAATGGTTTCATCCTCTTCTAGTGATCATTCTTTGAAGGTTTTTAATCCTGGTATTTCAGAGTCTCTGCATTTACAGGGACTCTGTGAATTGCTAGTACCATGATGGTAATTACAAATGTTACCTCTCCTTACAGTTTGAGAGGAATGATGAAATTTCTTTGGCATTTATGTCTTCTTTTCTGGAGTTAGGATTGTATTACAAGGTGCTCCAAAACAGCTGCTGACTCTGATTCCTTGTGTCAGCCTATACAGATCGAATGCTTTTCTGGCTTTGGTTTTGTGTTGTTAATGGCGGTGGGTCTTTGGGGGGTATTTTTGGTCTTGTTTTGTTTGGAGTGGTTTGTTTGGGTTTTTTTGTGGTTGGTTGGTTGGCTGTTTTTTTCTGGGTTCCCCTGACCCAGTTAGAGACCATGGTATTCTAGTTCACAAGTAAGGGTAAGGTTAGCTTCAGCATAACGAAGTACAATGGCAAGGATTCCAGTCACAGGCAAGATTATCCTGAGTTTTCATTATCAGGATAAACGCTGTTTTGTTTTTTTTATTGCTCTGCAACAGAGCAGAAAAATCACTTAATCTATGACCAGTTTGAACCAGTCTGCTTCTAATGGGACATGGGACAGATCAGAGGAGCTGGGACCTGAGACAAGAAAATAGCAGCAGAGATTTTATTAAAAAAAATAAGTGTAAGGTCACATCAGGGAAGGTGCAGTTTCTTGAGCTGTTTGTTTTAGCTGCCAGCCAGTTCCTTTTTTCTCTAGGTTTCTAAGGATTTCTAGACATTGAAGTCTCTCAGCATAGTTCAAACTTTTGTAAACACTTATTATCCTTGTTTTTTTCAGATGATACTGAGACACAAAGGGGTTATGTGGTTTGTGCAGTGAATTTGAGAATAATGGAATATTGGAATCCTGCTTTTTAGCACTAAATATATGTACTCTCTATGTGTGTATATATAGTGCTTTTTTATACATATATATGTAATGTTAAAAATACATATTATATATACATATCATTTTTTCCCAACTGTCTTGTTTTGATGATAGGTTTAAGTTGAATTTTTTTCTTTTTTTAACCTACTTAATCAAATATTGCCGAACACTATAAAACTTGTGTAGCTGTCCTAATTGTGGCTCATAAGCCATGCTGAAAATTCATCCTTCAATTGACAGCTTTCTTTGCAAGATTATAATATTTGCAGCTGATTAGTTATCTTAACCACAGGGTTTTTCTGGAAAGTACAATTAGCAGAATTTGTTTCAAGCTACTACTAGCAGATTGCTGTAGAATGTAATTTCTTTAGTGTTTTTTGAGCAATTAATGTTATTTATGTATTTTTGAAAGATCTGTTGCTAAAAGTGTATTTTCTTTCCTTTCCTCCACACACAATGCCAAGAAATAAAAATTAAAGTCCGGAGTAAATCCGGAACTAAGAACAGCCCTGGCATTTAACTTTGTGGGATTCTGGATGTGCAGCAGTGGGTATTGTTAAATTATAGCTATTTATGAAAATAACGCCATGTAGAGAGGTAGCTGGGAGGAGGGGGAAGGCAGGAGGATTAGGAGCTTTCAGGAGCACAGAGTTGGGGATGTCTGTACCTCTGAGCAGGGTGTGCACAGCTGGGCTGATTTAGAAGAGGTTTCTCCTCATGGTTGAAAGTAGGGGGATTCAGAAATGAAGGTTGTGCCCTTCACCACCATGGCCATTTCATTTTCATTCATTAGAAAATTCAGAGACTGTAAGCTATAAAGCAGAAAGCAGTTTTATACCTCTTTATTTATCAGCACTGATTGAAAAGGCAGACAGCAGTCTTGCATGTAGCTTTTATAGAACTTTATAAAGATAAAAACCCTGTGATACATCCTTCGCCTTTAATAAGGCAGCTGACGTTTGCTGAATGTCTGCAGAAGTGTGATTAAATTCTTGGCGGGGGGGGATGTGGAAATACTGCAAGGATGTGTTAAAAACCATTAGAAATAAATACTGAAGACTGGATGTGCCTGGTTTCCATTGTGGGCACAGTGGTGTGGTGGGAGGTGACGCGGCAGATGTAAGTGGAAGAGGGATGATGCAAGAAATGAATAGAGCTAGTCCCAAATTTCACACTGTCATGGTCTGGCTACTTTGCAAAGGTTTTTTGGAAGTTGAACAAAAATTTGAAGAAGTGATACAAAAAAACCCCACCTGTCTCAATGTGCATTAAAACATCCCACACGTTTATAAATTCGACTACTGTGGTGAGAAAAATGTGGATAGGCTTTCTGTTGCTCAAAATTAGGAAGTCATAAATTCTGCCCACTTCTGTTTATGCTTAATTGTTCTGACTTCATATTTCATTCAAACAGTGAGAAGGCTAAAATGCTACACAGGTACTTTGGAAAATACCATAGACTGCTCTTTTAGCGGCATAGAAAAATCTAGATTTTTTTTTTTTTTATTAACTTCATAAAATTAAAAGGTCTGAATCTACTATAATTCTAAACTTTCTATTCTACAAATCTTTTTCAGAGATTTGTTGAATTTAAAGATACTGCAATAGACATTGAACTGGACTGAGTATTTACAGGACATAGGTTGAATTTTCAGACAGTAGGGAACTGTCAGTTGTGCGCATTAGACCATTAATGAACGTTTTCACATTCACCAATTAGTGGAAGGCAATATAGCTGTTTAACCTAAGGATAATATTTATTTTAAGTTGAATGGTTATTTTCCAACTGAAGTCATAGGAGATTGTAACCTGCTTCTCTCTTTGTTTCTTTCTTTTCTTCCTTTTTGTTTGCTTTTGAAAAGAAATAAAAGACTAAAGAGATCTACATAGGCCAGAGTTTAATTTGTATTGATATTTATATCTTGCCTCTGAGGTTTAGAAACAAATGGAATCGAATTAGGTCAGTCACATACAAATGAGAAGATATCACTTAGAGCTGCGTGAGCACTGAAACACCTAAATTCAACTTAAACAAAAGTGAGCTGGAAACTCAGCCCAGCATGTGAGGCATGGACCAGGGAGCTGCAGAAATCTGTTTATGTTTTACTGAGTATTTCTTGAAGGCATGATGAAACTTGGGGTTGGAGGGAAAGAATTCAGAATACCAAATGTATTTTAATCATCATCTCATCAACAATATTTGTATGGGAGAAAAGTATCAGTTTATCTGCCATCCTGTAGATGATAAAGAATGTACAAACTGAACTAGTTTACAATAGTAATGCTGCAGGTCCCGGTCATCCCACACAATTTACCGCAGTGTGTGTTCACAGGCATTTTATATTACAAAATAAACTTGGCTTTAGGGGATTACAAATTGTATATAAGTCAAACATAGCATATAAGGAAGTCATAAGAGCATACACTGAATTATTTTCCTGTTGTTTTTTTTTTCATGTAAAGTAGATGCATAAATATCCCAAGATTTCCTTTCCTATCACCCTACTGTCTACCAATTTGTGGTGTATGTTCAAATTTGTGGTGTATGTGGTTGGTGTTCTCAAAAGCTTTTTTTTATGAACTTGCTTTGTGATTGTGTATTGTGTACAGATATAGTTTTTACCACGTTGTGTGCTTAATGTGGACCAAAGGGCGTATCAGTTGAATTTTCAGTTATAGGGAGAAATTTTAGGCCTTGGCTTTCTGTTAAGTATAAATTTTTACCCAGAGTCTTTTATTCCCAAGAACTTTGTGGTCATATCAAGTGGGATAAATGCTTTGCTATTTACATGTATGAGATACTTGGCATTACATAACAAAAACTGCATCTTGCATATGCTATCACAATGATTAATGGTTTTGCTGATCACATAATTATTACTGTTGTTTTTGATCATTCAGTGATGCTGCATGGAGCAGGGAAGTCAACTCTAGCCAAAGAAGCCGAAGACCTTACTCAAAGGAGATATTGTTGAAATGACCCTGTACATCCTGTCAATGAAATGGATACTCTGAACATTATCTGGTGACCCTGATGGCTGATGAAATTTCATAATCACTAATAAAGAGCTGGTTGTGATGATAGGAGTTCTGGGCCAATGGGGAATTACCTGACCCTTCTAAGACAAGCTGCACTGCCTCCATGTATCAGCTGTCTGTAAAATGCACTGATGGAAAAGTATGAAGTTAGGTATGTTGTTGTAGAGATTTTTTGAGATGAAAGTGATACTTAAAGAAATCTATTTACATAACTTGGGTTTCTTTACTAGGATGTAGCTTGAATCAGATTTCTTACATTACAGTATTAATGACACTAAAAGTAAAATCACTTTTTTTTTGGGTGACCATTTATATCAATATAATTGAGAGCGTATTCAAAACAGCACAGCTGTGCAGTTTCCTGCACAACCAAGGAAACAACCTTGATGTAAAACATGATAATGTGTAAGCATTCGTCCTCTCCCTTCTCTCACTGATGTTTGAGCATAATAAAATGTGGCAGTATGACAGGTACCTTTTGGGAGCACTTAGCGCTTAAAATGGACTCTCTCTTTTGCAATACTAAATTGCAAAGTTATAGCATAAAACACCCCAAATAAGTATACATTTAAATTGTAACAGAACAGGGAAGATAATGTCACAATGAGGCAACAAAACAGAAAAGCAACCCCCAATATACATCAGCTCTTTATTGGAGTCTCCAGTTAGTTGGAAAGTTAGGAACTTAATTTTGAGTCACACCTTGCCAACAAATGAATACCTTAAATCTTTCCTCCAAAGCTCTTCAGCCTCATGGATAAACCCTCTCAATGACAGCATGGACCAGGATGAGGGATTAGGACAGATCACGGTGGCTCACTGCAGTGACAGTCCCTGTCTCCCAAAGCTGCTCTTTCTCTTTCTCTCCACATTGTTTAGACTCTTCACATTTTGTAGTTTTCTATTATTCATTTTAAGACTTTTTTTTTTTAATCTGTGCTGCTATATTTTTTTCCCTTCTCCCTTTTACTTTTTCACCGATGGTCTTCACACAAGCTCTCTCTTGCTCTCTCTCCCAGAACACTATTTTTTCAGGTTTTAGGAATAATCTAAGTGCACTCTGGCTTCCTTGATACTGTGGGAGTATTAGTGTAAAAGTAATGTGTAAACAACTGGTTCTTGAGAATATGCTGTAGAATATATCTCATTTTTCCTCTGGTCTATAGAACCACAGTGGATTAAGTAAACTCCTAATAGTGAATGGAGTGATAGAGATTTTTCTGCAGCCCATCATTGTGACATAGCATAAATATTTCGAAATACCAGTGGAGGTTTTTTTTTTCCACTTTGATGTGGGTGGGGGGTTGATATCGGAAGTGTGCTTTGTGAGAATGGATCTTGTGCATTAGTCAAACTTGTGCAGATAAATTCTACTTTAGCAAAAAAGCATGGCCTTCTTGCACTTGAAAAATTGACATCTACATTGCCTGAATCTGTGGGTTTTCCAAAAGTCTAGTTAATTCTCTTAGAAAACTTCTTAGGTAGCTTGTGATTTATGAATGGACTGAATTGTGCTTTTGATATAAGGGCTTTTTTAATACTAAGAAAAGAAAACACACATTTAAAACGGGACCAGCTTGTAATAGTATTTTCTGTGACTTAAATAAAATGTATTTGTCTTAATCATAACATTGATTTTTATAGCTCTTAGACCTACAAAAATAATTAAGAGCATGTCAGTGAACTAGAGAGGGACATTTCCTATTCACTTGAGAGTCAATTTAAATTACAAATGAAATAAAGAAAAAGTGCCCTAAAAACTGTGATGTGTACATATTCCTAGCACAGTGGACGAGATAGCAAGTATCGATAGAGTGAAAAGTGGTTTGCCTCAAAGTTGCTTTGAGTAACAGATGATGCAAAGCACAATATATAGCAAATAAGCTTAGACTGGGAGAGAAGAGAGAGAAGTTAATCTTGCCCCCCAGGGCAATAATGTTCCAGGTGATATATTTACAATGGATTTTGTCTCACTGTGTTTTAATGCTCCCAAACAATGAGTTTGCAAATTTTTTTTTTTTTTTTTTGCTTAGGAGATTCTTTCAGAAATGATCTATTTAGCAAGGCTTAGACTTTCCGTGGAAGCTTGTGTCTTTTCTTTCCAAATGAATCAATAGCATCAATTAGAATTGATTAGTAAGGTCAAACTTGGTATTGCACTGGGAAGATGTGTAACCAGAGGAGGTCATGGCATGGGCATACAGAACTGACTCATTATGCTGTCTCAGTGGAGCATGAGTATTAAAAGCAGTTGCTGCATCTGGAGACAACTAAATACACGTTACACAGAAAATGTGAGAATGCCAGTAACTGACCCAGAATTCAGTCCATCTGGTTGGAGACTCATAAGAAAGAGTGGTCTTTTGAGAACTGTTTATTGATGAAATCAACTATCAATTAGAAAATTATTTAAGAACACTGTAATGGCTGTAATGAAGTCTCAGATCTTTTGCTTCTACCAGTATGTATAACTATCTAAAGTTATTCAGTGATTATAGACTTTTTTTTAGATTGTTCTGTCAAATTTATCACCCTTACTAATGACAACTTTGCAATCTTTTAGGGATTCATATAGATGTCTAAACTAATACTGTATGTTACTGAGCAACCTGTCTCAATTATCTTTTGTGATTGGTTTTGAATCAGTTGTGTTATTGATTCTTGGTTTTGGTTTTGATTATTTCATTTGCTTCCTGAGAATTATATAGTGCAATTTGACATTACCCAGCAGAAATATGTTTGAAAGCAGATTTTGGTTTTTTTTCCCCTGAATTCTAGTTTGGCAGAAGTAGGACTACTGCATGTCTGTATTTCCCTGAATATGTTTGTTTTCCTGATGAACATCTTTTCTGGCTGAACTGGAAAACTTCAGACCAGACATCCTGTAGTGTTGTCATAGCCAGTGCTTTAGTTAGACTGGAAAAATCCAGGTCTGCTCTTGAACCACAACAGGTCAACAGATCAGCTTTTCTGCTCCACAGTAAGCCCAAACAAATAAGATACGCTGAATATGACATCTGCAGGTGTGTATGTATTTCTGTCTAGGTAACTCAGGACAGAAATATGTGAATCTTAATGACATGGTAAAAATAAAAACAGCTGGAGCCTTAAAGATTATTTTCTGCCAAGTCTCTTCTCAGAAGCAAATTTTATTCACCACATTATTTATATGACTGTTTCCTTTGATGTATTTCTTTCACGGAGAGGAAGAAAGGGTGGTGGAGACTCTTGGCAAGTCAATTAGTATGTGGGAAATATGGGTGACTCTGGTGTGTACCCTTCAATTGCTGGCTGCCTCCCGGGGAGGCAGAGGCTTCCCTGTCCACTGCCGCTCGGCAGTCAGCCCTGTGTTTTCCAATCAGCCACCCGCTTTATTGATCCACCTGAAATGAGTGGGGAAGTGCTGTGCAAAATATTAATGGCAAGGTTAAGTCTTCACACTGAATGGCAAATGTGAAAGAAACTTAAAAAAGGTGGAAAACCAGAGTTTGGCTTTATTCCAGTATACATCTTATTACAGAAGGTCTTACAGGAAGCTGAAGTCGTCACTTATGCAGCCGGCGCCAGCTCATTTGCAAATCAGCATGGCAAGTTTGAGCAACTTAGAAGTCCCTCCACCCCCTTCAGAGTCTACCAAGGGTATTTGCTGAATGCCAGATATGGACTGCCTCATTGAAACAGAAATTACTTAAGTTGATTTTGATGATGTCGGGCTTCATTTCAAAAGCTTGAGATGTTGCTCTAGTGTGGAAGTTGAATAAAAGGACTTCAAAATGAAAAAATAAAATCTCTGTAAAACTCCAGGAGTAAGCTGGCAATCAGAAAAGTACTGGCACCTTTCCATGATCTGTGGTCTTATTGGAATAAATGCAAATCATCTTTGGGCTCAAAGTTGAACGTGTGAAAGCTTTTAATTTTGTTAAAATGAATTACCTATAATTATTATGTTGTTAATATGTAGAAGTAGACTACTAAAAGACATTGAATATTCACAGTAATTTACCATTAATCAAGGAAAAAAAACCTCAAAAGACAGGTTAAAATCACATCACTGCAAAAACAGCTTACATCTTACATTAGTCATTTGCCGTGTAAAATTCGAAACAGAAATAACAGCAGTGTGTGAGACTGTTTATTGACGAGGTTTTTATGCAGGTGTTTCTTACAGCGGTATGAGGTCAGATAGGTGCTTTGCAAGTGAACATAAAGGCAAAAGAAATAGCTGTTCCAAAATGTCCATAATCCAAAAGGCGTATGTTAAAAAATTATTTTCCTAAGAGTTGTACCTCCTCTTGGGGCTGCTCTTTGTTCCCAAGGGGTGTGCAGTCTGTCTTTCCAGCAAGTTGGTATGAAGTATTTAGAGGTGCTGTGGCAATAATAGGGGCCCATGCGTCCATCTTTCTTCGTTTTGGTGCCTTTTTTCCCCACAGAAAAGGAGAGCAAACACAGACCAGAGTTGCACACGTTCGAGCGAGCACAGATTGTACCTCTCTGCCTATTGACACAAAAGCTGAGGAGTGGTGCGTACTTAGCATGTGTTGCAGTGTCATGGCCACCCCAATCTTTCACTATAGGTTTAGTTTACATGTTCTTATTTACATTTCCTTCTTCCCTTGGCAGTGGATAGTCTAGACTTGGTGCATAGTCTGCTTGGAGCTGCCTACTGGGAGCAAGGTGGTGCTGATGCTTAAAATCTTGTGTTTGTTGTACTATGTATAATCAGGTTAACCTTGGGTTTTGAGCTAAAATTATTACACAGAAGGGTGAAATTTTGCAAGGAAGGGTGCCTTTATTCTAATGAGCACACTTCTGCAAATATTCTCATTCTCCTTATTCTTGTCATTTATTAACAAAGAAGACAAAGAGCAATCTTAGTAACTCCTACAGCTGAAATTACAGCAGACATATGTTAAGTTTCCTTGAAAAGCCAAAACTTCAAAATTTCTGTGTCTTCAAACTCTGGAAACCTTTCCAATGGATATCTTGAAGATACCCTATCTTTACCTGCCCCTTTACATCTGTGTTACTACAAATGATGGTTGATACTTACCATAACAGTAATCCCTTGGAAGTTACTTAGTGGATGCAGCTGTGCTTAGTCTGTCATGTGCTGAAATAGGTGTTTTGAATCAGGTTGTAAGTGAGAAAGAGGTGGAAATGCTTTAAAGTCTGGTAAGCAAATTTAAACAGCATCATGATTATAGCACCACTGCAAGAACGTGAGTCCATACCATTAAGGGGAAGGTCTTCCAAAAGCACCTCAGCATTGAAGACTTAACTACTTGCACCGAAGAGCGAAGTTGTAGGCTCCTAAATCATTCTGGCTCTCCTATAAGCATTGCTTGTGTACACTGCTGTGGCTTTAGATAGCCGCCTATCATTTTCCTCAGCCTTATGTGTTGCTGTGAAGCTTTGATCTTTGTACAAAGCTGACAAGTGATGAGAAGATTTCTAGAGTCATGGCCTATTACTGGATCTTGTCAAGTTAGCAGCAAAAGAACGAACACCCTACTTGGATGGATTTTGCAGGTAGGATTTGGTTACTGTAGCAAATGCTGTTCTGGGATTTTGCCTTTGCAGTTTCTAAAGTCCTTCAGTGTTTCTCATTGTAGTGTTTTGAAAACAAAGACAGAAACATGTTTTTTAATCTGATAACATGCAGGAATGTTTCATAAATTATATATGAATGTCAGTGATACATGAATGTGCATGCTAAACTGATGGAAGATCTTGAAATATGCTACATGTTAGCATATAACATTATTCAGTTCTCATTTTTAGAGTTTTGGATTAGGTAATCACTTGAAATAGTACTTCAAAACTGATTTAAAAATATTGTCATTAAGAAAACTTATGGTTTTATTCACTGTTAGTATATGAGAGCTACCATGTACCATACCCTAATATATATGGGATTTCAGAGACTGGCCTGCTGCTCTTTCATCTGAAGTCGTTAATAAATTTTATTGTTGATCTCTGTTAGGTCAATGCTGAGAGTTTATAAAAAAAAAAACAACTTAGATTTTACTGTGTCTACTAAAGGTAGACTGAAAAATGAATTGATGGCAACTCTTTGGAAAGTGTTTTATCACTATTATATGCCACTGAATTAGGGAGGGGGAATATATACTAATTCATATACAGGCGAACAGAAAGGTTACATCCTGAGCAGATTTATCAAAAAAGAATGGTAATGCAAAGCTTCTTGTTAGCTCAATAACATGCTCAAATTTCTTCTGTCACGTAGCTTTGTGTTATCTTTTCTGTCCATCAAAATTAAGTATTTTGAGGCTTGAGGATTTTATTAATCAAGCAAGCTCATCCACAGTAGTTTAATTTACTTGAAAAGTTCTGTCAATACACATTAACTCATCTGATCTCACAGTTTTTAACCAGGAAGGGAGAATCTAGATGAAAATAAAAACTGCCACTCCTAAGTCTTGCTAATCCTTCTCTTAATGATCAGAACAGCAGCCTAAATGTTTCTCTCTGTGGTCACTGAAAGGTGTGAAGTCAGACAGGTAACATGCTTTACAGTCAAGGGAGCAGAAGCTTTTTGGTTATTTATGCTTATTTTCCTTTTGCATTCACCTTTCCAGATGTAATCTTTTTCCCCCAGCTTAGCATATTTCTCCTTATAAAAATACACTTACTTAGAACATATGGCTTACATGGTACCACAGCATGGCCTCGGAAAATTCAAAGGGACATAATTGGAATGCTTGGAAATAACATGTTCCCCAACCACAGCAAAATTCAAGGTAATCATTTTATCCTAATTTGTTTCAACTCTTTTGAAAGATAAAGTTGATTGTGAGAGCAGCTGGAACTTGAACTTTTGTCCTTAAGACTTTTTTTAGGATTTATTGTGGAAAAGGAAGGAATGAAAATATAAATCAGTTATGTAGTTTAATCTCTAGGAAATATATACGTCAAGACTGAAAGCATTCATGGGTATTGCACTGTATATTCTGACTGCTTTATTGGCAAGCATTGACTTGTGTTGCTTATGCAGCTGCCCATTCTAAAGAAATACACAGATCAAAATTACTTTAAACAACTTTATAATTACTTTATTATTTATTGTGCCACATGGCTGTTTCATATAAAACTTATGTTTCAATTAGCATTTATATTTAGATGGAGGAGAGGCCACACTCACAAATTTTGTTGTAGGTTTTAAAATGGATTAGTGTGGTGGTGTCCGTTTTATGCTAGCATTAAATGTTTAGGAATATCAGTGCTGTGTATCAATTTGGCTGGTTTAGAAACATTTTCATTTTCTGTTCTCAAATGCAGTTAGTGTTAAACTACCTATTACCTTCTTTGGACTCTAAGATGTTTATGTGAATCAGTGAATCAATGCTTCCATTTTTCATACTATTACTAGACAGTAAAAAAAAAAAGTAAACAAAATTATTCCATGTTTTTAAGAGCAGTCTTCCAGGAAAGAAGTTCAGTCAAACTCCCCATTTTCAGAATGCCTGGAATAATTTCTCAGCTATCAGTCCAAAATGTGGTATATAAGGTAGATTTCCCCTTTCCTCAAATACTGTTTCTTCTCTCTTTTACTGTCCCATCTTTAGTGCCACAATTATCTGATTTAAGGTATGGCCATAGAGTTTTTTGGGGTTTTTATTCTTTCTTTTCACCATTCTTTTTTTTTGTTGTTCTTTATTGTTGATGCTGATAAAATTGTATCATTTTTGTCCAAGTTGGAATAGTTACTCTCTGCAAAGCATTGAACCTGCAGGTTCACTTTACTGAAAGGCATTTTTTAGACGTAAACTGTAAAACTTAACAATTCTTTTGTTAGATTTTTATATGGAATACTATTAAAAAACAAAGAAAAACAACAACAGAGAGTAAGAAAAGGAACACATAGGCTTTGTTGGGCTCTAAAAGACTGACTTGTATTAAAAGTAGAGAGACATTACATTTTAGGTCTTATAGTCTACTTATCACAGCTATTTTGTACACAACATTTGATAGCTTGCTGCAAATGGAAAGGAAATCTCTTGAAATGTTTACAAGGAAGAGTATTTTAAGTATCAGGAGTGCATTCTCTGATCACATAGGAATGTCTCCAGTATGGGAATATTTCTGTGTGGTATAAATCTAATTCCTACACAATTCTCACCAAACCTACAGTTTCAATACAGTTGAATTTCATGTGAGATTATGGTGATATGCACCAATTTGTTACTACAGAGGGTCTTCAGACTTCAGTAACATCTACGCTGACTAAATAAAAGGCTGCAGGTAAACTTCTATGGCTCCTTTCTGGTTTGTTTGAATTTTTTTTTTTTTCAATTGAAAGCAGTATTAGAAATGTCAAGTGATGTAATGGCCATGAGCCTTGAACTGTTTCTACCATGCAAATGGTGACACTGTGAGTTCTTAAAGTTGAGCTTTTAAAACTGACCTTTAAATCAGGAACCAGCTAGTATGAGAAAGCATGGCCCTAGTGTGACCTGCTACGAAGACTATGGATCTTCAGCTGTCATAACTGTATTTATAGTTATTGGTAACTTAATATAGGAAATGATTCACCTATTAAATCTCTTAAGTCATTTCTTTGTAAGCTATTGGCTAGCAAGGTTGTTGGCAGTAAAAAGTGTCTGTTCCCTTTTCTTAGTAATGAAGTGAAAAGCTGTTTGCCAAAGACCAATTTCGTTCTCCATCCTTTGTCAGCATCTTTCTTGGGAGCCCTTTTTGCCTTCCCAAAGTAGATTTTTCCATAGAATCCTGAGTCTTCCGAAGGGGAAGTCTGCCCCCCTCTCTCATCCTTAGAGGCTTAAGTAGTTTAGGACTTACGTGTGGCGCAGAAAAATGCGCCAAAGAATCTTCAGGATTTTACAGGTTTTGTAGACCCTTTTTCCGTATGACTGGTTTCTTGACTTTGGCCATGACTCTGCCAAATGGCTTCAGAAATGGTGTTTATTGTGTCAGCAAGTTTCCTACCTCAGTTCACCACAAATGCTGCCTTTATTGCCTGGGAGAGAGCCATGCTAGTAATGAGTACCCAACCTGCTTACCTTTCAAATCCAAGTAGGACACAGCCTTTACTCTGCAGCTCCATGAGCTTCCACATAAATCCACCAGAAAGAAGCTTTTATTCAGAGCTGAATTCCACTCTGATTCCTTAGGACCAAAATCCCCTTCTCAAAGCCAAGACTGGCTCACCCGGGACCATTTCCACCTTATCTGTTGTTCCCAATGCTGAGTTTGTTGCTACGCTTTCAGTAAAGTGCTGGGACGTAATGACTCAAAGTAGCTGCAGAGGAGGCTGACTGCATCCTTTCACAGAACAATAACTCTCATCTCTGTTCATTAAAGAAAAGGATTTGCTAAAAAAGAAGAATCATGAAATAAAATGCTTATGCCTGGTGCTCTTTACCAGTGTTCTTCCTGAGACAGCCAAGCATCAGCAAAGGAGAGCTTAAGAGATGAGGCTTTTTTTTTTTTTTTTTTTTTTTTTTTTTTGCTTAGTCTTCTGGCCGTAGGCAGAAAGGTGGTGGTTTGTTGGGTGTTTTGTGGCCTCCTGTGATGGACCCTCTTCCCCTACTGTTATCCCTGTGAGGGGCCACTCTTGTCCATGTGATGTGCTCCACTGCTGCGTGATAGGTAGAGTTATCCTGCTTTCCTCAGTTAAGTAGCTGCTGAGGACCAGCCTCCAGTTGCTCATTTGTGGGTGCTGCTTGTAATCAACTATGGTGGAAATGAGCTTGTGGACAGTGATTCAAAAGGGCAGCAGAAGTTGCTTGATGGTGTTCCAGGTGGAAGATACAGGACAGGTTACTGTTTTCCTTATTCTCCTTGCCCGCTCCAGAGTAAAATCTAATTAAGGGACTAAGGGGACATCATCCCTTCATCACCTGATCTGTGATGTTTGGGAAAGGTTTGGGATATGCCACCAAATAAAAATAGTGCCGTGGTACCTGCATAACATTTCTTAAAGCAGCACAATTATATGTAAATAGCAAGACTTTCTGTACAGATAAGGTATTTTTGGTAAGGTATATCTTATGACTTGTAAGTAACAACTGTTGCCAGTAGGTGAGCATTTCAGTTATGGATACAGTTAATGACTAAGGCACAGTAATCAGCTGTGGCAGAAGTGAGTGAGCCTCCCACTTGAATTTCATTATACCCAATTGAAATTGAGAGAGAGATTGTAATTACCGCCCCAAATCCAGGGTTAGGACTATGTCTACCTTTCTGCATAGGCCTGTGAAGCAGGTTTTTGTAAACATGAACTCTAGGTATTATTGGTGATTAACAAAAAGCCTTAGTTGAAGTGTGCACATATGAGGTGTCTTTCTGACAATGGCTGACAAGTCGTAGAGGGCTGTGGGGTGAAGGAGGGATCTGTATGTTTAACTTCATGCCAGGATGCTTAATCATCAGGTTAAGGGCTAACAGGCCAGGCCGGGCCTCTTGCAAGGCTGACTGATCTCACCGGGCTGCGACTTTTCCTGCTGCAGCTGTTTTACAGAGCACAGGATGTGCAGAAAGGTCTTCTGATTTGCTACTTTATCCATGGAGACCTGCTGGGGAAGGGGGTCAGGGGAGCTCGGAGATGTCTGAGAGCTACTGCTTGCTTGCTACTCCTCTCTGCATTTTACTCTTGATGAGTGGGTGTGCAAGACACCATAAAATACTTCATATATGCGAATGAACAAACAAGTGAATTATCAAGAGCTATCAGTTGGGGAGGGAAAAAAGTCAAGTGTCTTATCTTTCCTGGAGACATATGCTATGACCAGATAAGCAGTTCATCTTCCCAGGTATGTTCCATTAAGTATATTATCCAATCAACTAGGATATAAAAGACACATTGCAACTCTAATCCCCTCAGGCAAGTAGTATTCAATTATACTTACCATTTTAAAAAGAGAAATATCCTGAGCATTTAGAGTGCTTGCATTTTTGGCACTCAGTCATGTTATGTGAAAGCTAATACAGAACATTCCAACTAAGATGGCATAGGACAGGCAGATGAAATATTGAAAAAATAATATTATATAAGTCTTGAAGTAGAAATGTTCACTGTCCCTCAAAATGGTTTCCTGATATCTTATCTAATGTTTTAAAATTAGGTCAAGGATGGCGAATGAGAGAGAATTTCCATCCATTTCTATGCCTATGGTGTATGTTTTGTGTATGTAGTTGTAATTAAAATAGACATGCTGCTGAATACTTCGTTTGCAAGTGCCCTTTCTGTTTTAAAAGTGCATTCAATGGTGTACTTTGTTATATAAATTGCTTTTTGGATTGAATACTATTGAGACAGACCAATTTTCCTGTTACTCTCCTAAGCAAATATTGGAGATGTCAGAAGTCTATCTATTGCAGCTCCTGCAGGCTCTCCTGAGGAGATGCCTGCTCTACTGCATAGGATGTAGCAGTCACAGACAGGTTCATCATTTGCTAGGAGACTACTACTTCTGTTGGTTTGACCTGAAAATAATACATAATGTCTTTGGAGGGTTATGGGAAAAACTCTGCTTCATAACTGTTACTGGAAGAACTTGCAGCAGGGGTTACAGTTGAGGTTGTTTACCATCTTTTCATAGCAAACCCTGTTTTCAGTTGTTAATTTTCTGCTCAGCTTTAAATATATTGGCAGAAATTTCAATGTCAATTATATGAGCTAAGCTAAATGCTAGGATATTTCAGTCTATGAAATATGTCCAGCATTTAAAAGAAAGAGAGATTAAGGGAAAATACATTGTATGGCTGAATATTACATATAAATGGTACAGCCTTTCACTGAGATGCTCTAAAGACTCAATGAAACAAAGAATCAATTCCCTAATTCCGTTATCCCTCCATCCCTTTCCAAAGTGACCCATAACCTTCTTCATTCAAACTGCAATGAAAAATGTTGAGAGTATACATATTCTGTTCTTGCTCAGGCCCGTGAAATACACCAGTATCTTCATTCTTCATATCCATCTTTGGCCAATGTATAAACATATAAAACATATAAACATATAAAAATTCATGCATATTTTCTAGATGTTTTCTTACATTTTAGCATCTACTTTCTTGATAATCTACTTTATTCTTTAAAGGTCATTTGCTTTTTGCATGCAAATATACGCATGCAAGTGATTACACATGCAATGTTATTTTTTCCCCCTCCTTCCTTTTTGTTCCCCATTGTTCCACCAGCACTGAACATATGTCATCTCTGGACTGAAAAGAATGAGCCAACCCTGTGCTCCTCCTTTCTTCTCTTGTATGTAGGTGCAGCAGAAAACATGAGGCCGCTTGTGGCCAGATTTTCCCATATGTCCCCTCCTCTAAAGCCTGCCTTTTGCTCCTTTTCTGACCTGAGGCAAGGGAAGTAGTTGTTTCCTGGATCAGTACCAGAGATATGAGAGGCAGTGCAGGCAAGGGAGTTGTGAGAAGTATAAGCAGTCTCACGTGTCATCCCAGGGAAGGTTGCCTGGTGGAACAGGATTCTTCATCAAAATTGATATGCATTAATCTGCTTCTTAGATAGGCAGATTCTGCCTGTAGATATTTAGTCTTCACATACAGCTTTCAGTGTGACTAGTCAGAGCTGAAACCTTGCAAAAGTAACAAAACTTTAATTAGCCTTATGTGATCTGGAAGTGAGCAGTGCACTATGTATAAAAAGTTAATTGCACAAGAATGTCAATGTTTGCAAGCCCAGAGGGAAACTGAGATCTCTGAATATGCTCCAGAGGATGTGTTTGGCCAAATTTATTCTTATATACTCTTGAAATACCTGGTATAACATCCATTTACAGAACAGCTAAATTTGTTACGGTAAGTAGACAAATTAATAAAGATATGTACTTATTAATGGGAAGAAATATATGTACTTGAGCTGAAACTGGAAGCTGACATCAGAGGAGTGCTATTCCTCTCCCTGCACCTCTCTGTACCCCATAGGTGTTTTCTATCCCATTTGTATTGTTTCCAGAGCACTTCTAACCTAATCATGTAGAATATATCTCCCTCCTCCCCCTTAGAGCACAAGGCTAGTTGTAAATTAAGGTTTTTGCAGACTGACTTTTTCCCTTGTTTACAGTTTTTCAACACAAAACCAAAATGGAAGAAAAAACCCTAATGTGGTAAATAGGGCTTATTACTTAGCGATGTTGCCTCTGTTTCCAACCTCAGGTTCCCAGTGGGTCCAGACACTTACCTCGCTAGCTAACTTTGCAGTGAACTGTTCATCTCTTTCAGAGAGGAATGGCTTTTCAGGTTATAAGCAGTTAAGGCAGCATTAATAGAAACCTCTGTTGCAACACTTACCTTCTGGCGGCCACTTGGGAAATGATGCCTTCTTTTACATTACTTCTTTCCTGTATTATGCAGGAAAGAAAAATATTTGTCTGGTTGTCCCCATAGATCTTGCAGTCTAAATCAGGCCAGTCACAGATACTTAGGTCATGCTACATGTTTCCTCATGAATTCCAATTCTTAGAAAAGTTCAAGACACCTAGCTGATCAAATTAATTGGGGAGTGAACTCTGAATCAGTTTCTTGACCTTCCTTCTCCCTTAGTCTTTGTTTCTTTTTTTCCTCGCTGAATAAATAATTTGCAGGAATCCAAATGTCAGGAATTTCAAATAGCCACTTTATAAATAAGCACCCTACACTACCAAAAAATGCTACACAAAGATTATTTCACTTTTTGTAGTAACCTGTTAGATCAAGAAAAGTGGCATTCGTGTTAAAATCTCTAATCTCTCTGTGAATGAGTTTTAGTGGAAGAGTCTGTTACAGGGTCCAGAGGAGGCCACAAAAAGGATCGGAGGGATGGAACACCTCTTCTCTGAGGACAGGCTGAGGGAGTTGGGGTTGTTCAGCCTGGAGCAGAGAAGGCTCCAGGGAGACCTTATTGCAGCCTGCCAGTGCTTATAGGGGGCCTATAAGAAAGATGGGGATAGACTTTTATAGCTATAGGACAAGAGTAAGGTTTTTAAACTGAAAGAGGGTAGATTTTGACGAGATGGAAGACATTTTTCACAGTGAGGGTGGTGAAACACTGGCACGGGTTGCCCAGAGAGGTGGGAGATGCCCCATCCCTGGAAACATTCCAGGTCAGGCTGGACGGGGCTCTGAGCAACCTGATCGAGTTGAAGACGTCCCTGCCCATTGCAGGGGGTGTGGACTAGATGGCCTTTAGAGGTCCCTTCCAACCCAAATCCTATGATTACTTGCAATGTGGCTGCTGTTAATTCAAACACAAGAACTACACACAAGGAGCAATGAGATGATTTGAAATAAACAGATCTGAACTGGTTCCGTCTCAAAGTCAAAAACTTTAATTAAAGTTTCAATACTGGATTTCATTCTTTGTTCACAGAATAATAGCTGTAATGATGGATCTGGAAGGTGGAAACATTATGGAAAAGTAAAGGAACTTTTCTCATCATTTTTTCTCCCTACATTTCTATTAAATCTTCACCATAAATATAGTTGAACAAATACTGTATTGTAATGTTTGCCCAATGGCTTTACTGACCAGAAAACATTTTCAGATGACCTATGTATAATGTCTCCTACCTAAGCAGCAATTCTTACATTTGGTAAGCAATTCCCGGTACTGAACTAAAAGTGCAACTATTAATAGGATATTCGAATTTGACAGAGTTCACACTTTCTACTAAAATCCATGTATTCAACAGTTCAGTACATTGTAGTGTGTAAGGAATACTACTGTCAGGAAGAGTAAACAAGAAATAGCTAATAACAGGAGTCCAATACAAGCTTGCAGCTGAAAGAGACCGTACCTTTGCTGTGAGACTTGGTTACTCTATCAAGAGTATGTGCCTGTCACTATCTCACCTAATTACCATGGTTGCAACTGAAGAAATGGCTATTTGGCAGATAATAATATCCCTTGATCACCTGCAGTACAAGTCTGGGGTTACTTTTTCCTGCCTGTATAAAATCTCGATGTAATTGGTTGTGACTAAGTCTCTCATGACAAAATTTTGAAATGATTTTTCATCTTGCCATTTCAGCATACTGTGTATGCCATATTTTCAAGCATTAGCTCAAAAATTGTCTGAGGATAGCTTATAGGGTCACTAATGCATCCGAATGGCATTATTAGAAATCTCATGAAAGGTAAAAAAAAATATCTGAGCCTAATGAATATTTAACCAGAAGTACATTAATGCTTTTTATTGTTCATAGTCAAAGTAGTTTGTAAGACTAAATCTTACATAGAATGTTGTATGCTAAACTATGGTGGCTTTTTTTCTTTGTCAATCCTAGAATTCAGGAGATATTCCCAGGTACCTCCATAGGAGATTTACTGAGCTTTGTTATTATTTACTGTCACTTTCAATCTAAATCTCTAGGCTTTGAGTTTAAGGAAAAGGGGGAATGATCCTGCACACCAAATACTTTTCTTCATTTCTATATTGCCTTAGCTAAATATCATTGCTGTATGCCCTCAGCCTACCACTCAGTATTTTAAGGTCGGGGGGGTAAAATAAAGCATGGTATGGTTTGGATGTCACCAGAAGCTGCTGCTTCTAGAAACAAGGTGCTGCTTGTTGGTAGGTGATAGCATGCTTCTGTGCCAAGCCAATCAACCTGTAGCACCTTCTTAGATGTGAAAATGGTGATCAGTTCAAAGCAGCTGTTGCCTACCAATTTTCTACCACTATTCAGAGTGCAGGTATTTGCCTAAAGGTAATGATAATGAGGATGTGTTAGTGCTCAACATTTTAAAAATAAAGTGATAGTAGAGATAGTTTCAAGATAATCACTGCTACCAGCATTTCCGTCATCTTAATGGAATCACCTTTTCAAGGACTGTCACTCATTTTCATATTCCTATCTTACAGACTCCTGAGATGAAGGGAATGATATTGTAGTTTCTTGCTCTGTATAACTTCACACCAACAGCTTTCTCTTTCAGTTTTTATTGCATAAAAATCACAGGAATCTAATCCAGAATAAATACATTTAATAGAAAAGGAAAAAAAAGTCAGAGAAGTCAGAAGTGTAACATATGCAAAGACATTTACTCGATATGGATTTTGCATAGATGCTCAGCAAGTGGAAGCTCTTTAACTTTGTGATTAGGTTTCTCAAGTTCATGAAATATATGCTGTTTTAAGAAATAATGAAGAATATTTAAGAACAAAATTTGTTCTGTTCTCCTTTCCTCTTTCAACAGGAGTTTTAATGATATATAAAATCAGCAAGCCTTTAGAAAATCTCTTTTTCTTTTTAGAGACAGAAAATCTTAACGTAAAGAATTCTGTGGAAATATTGCCTGGGGATATCAAATTTATTCTGCATTTTAATGAAATCACAAATGAGTCAATTTAAAACTAGTATACCATAAACTATGCTTCCTTCCTACATCTGTTCATAAACATAGAAGGATGTATACCTAGGGGAAACTTGGTTCCTCTTACATGCAAGGAGGAAACATTCTAACTGGGAGTACATATTTTTTCCTCATTCCCTGTGGGTAAACATCACAGAAGAAAACCTAGTTAAGTTTCATTTCTAAGACACTGAGCTTCTTGTCAATCATCTCTGTTAATAAGGTTTAGGGGAGACAGAAGTGTGTCACTATGTATATCCGTGTAGTGTTGGAATTTGCATTGAGTCAGTCGAGCGTAACTCTTGTTTAACAAACCATAATATCAAAACGTGACTCTAAGAAAAGTCTTACTAACAGCTTGTTTTGCAGAAATGGCTGCTATAGCAAACAGCAACTCTATCTTCAGAGAAACCTTAAAAAGACCAAAATGAAACAAACTTTGAAGACATGTTTAGTAATTACATGTCTCTATCTCAATTATATGTAATTTCTAGGTCTTCTAAATGGAGACTCTTTAGAAGTTAGAAGTTACACATACAGGGAGATTATAAATGAACCCTTGTGTGTTCGTTGTCTGCTTTTGTCAAAACTGGATTCCCAAACTCTGCTGAATTGTGTATATAATAATTTCTAATATAATGTTTGTGTTAATTGACGTAATCAGGCATCAGTGGTTACAACTAACATCATCCATTAAGTCACACAATGATATACTGCTTAGGTTGACTGTTCCTTATGTTTAAAATGAGTGGGACACGAATAGGGTAATCCTCATTTGCCAAAATTTGGGTCCTAAATCCATGTGTCTCTTGATAGCAATGACTGGTCAAAGTCCTATTTGGTTGACCACTGTTAACTTTTTTAATTTGTGACTCTTGAGTACTGTTATTCCTATGTTTCTCCTAAACCAACCATCCATATGACTTCAGAGAAGTAGAACTTATGGTATGAACGGCAAGTTTTTAATGCAGATTAAGCAGTCACATCAATAACTGTCGATTTAAATTGAACTGTTGGAGTACTTAACAGAACAGTAGGGTATTGCCTGTGCTTGAAACAGAAATACTATTTGAAAAACACTCCATTTATTCTCATTGGCTCAAAACTGTTGCTTCATTGTATTATTAAGGGATTCCCTGGCTTTTTGTGCAGTGCTAGTCAGCATAACATGTAGTGTATGGACTTTATATACTCAAATTACATAAAGGTGGTGCTTCATGAACCCAGCCACAACTAAAGTACAGAATAGGGTTTACATTGCAGTAGCAATCTTGGGTAATTCTGCAATTGGGTAATCAATCTCAAGCAATCCCTGAGTAATTCTTGAATTAATTTTTGTTCCTGGAAGGCTCAGAAGAGCATAATTGTCCAAAGTGTAGAAGAAAGATTCAGATTTAAGAGTATGAAGATGGACTTTAGTGCTTACTGCATTAATTTTGGATGTTTCTTGTCCCTAAAAGTATATATAGACTTAATTGGCCCATGAAGGTACTGTTACATTTCTCATTGCCATAAGTAGCAGTAGAGAAATTAAGAGTTTTGCCATCTGAAGTGCTGAGCCACCATCATCACAATATGATGTCCAGAAGGTGTTTTACAAACATTACCATATAGTGGGAATACTACTGCGATAACACACTTTCCTTAATTCCTGTAAATTTTTTTTTTTTTTTGCATCTCTTAATTTCGGTACTGAATCAGTTAGAAATAGTCACAATATTTGAACAGCTTTTCTTCTTCTAATATGACTGTTCTGTTTGAGGTGAAAGTTATGCTCTCCTCCATCTCTAAATAATTGTGCCAGCAGCCGTAACATTTTATTATGTGATTCATACAGCTTTTATTTGGCATGAAGTAGAAGTGAGCTAACTTTGGGGTAGGAGCTGTTCCAACAGCAAAGCCTTTTATTTAATTCTCTTTAACATCAGCTTAGAAGATATTTAAAGATTCCTTTTAGTCTTGCTTAGGTATTCCTAGGGACCTTGGTGGTTGTTCTCTGACAGTTCAAAGATCAGCCATCCTGGTGACATCCCTTTTCTTTTGCATATGCTGTTCATCTCCAGCCCTGCAGTATGGTTTTGCCAGTTGGTATCTAATCTCTGCTCACCACAGCGTAATGACAGGGCCTACCAAAAGAGTTAGGATAAAACTGAGGTTAATCCATAAACCAGACAGTTGTCATTCACTGTTTCTCTTTTCTGAGCTCTAGGCATATTAATGTGTTGCAGTGACATCAGTTGTGGTCAAAATGCTTCTCTAGGAAAATAAACAGTGGAAAGAGAATAGCAGAACAGGCTCTGTAGATCAGTTCCTTTCTCTCTAGCTTTTGTACAGGGTATTGACTGAAACCTCGGTGTCACAGTGGATATACTTCTGGCAGGGCATTGAGGGAAAGGATACCTTCCAGTTACAGAGAGATAAAGAACTTAAGGTACAGTCTGCTTTCTCTCTAGTGCTAGTAGAGTCATCACTAGTCATACATTATTGCATGGCACCTTAAATATTGGTTTTAATTGCAATTTGAATTATTGTATTTTATAATAATCTCATATCTAAGATATATCTATTCAAAATTAGAATGAACTTAGTATAATATTTTCCATGGTGGCAGCATTTAACTCATCAAGACACCTATATTAGATAAACAGCGTGAAGACTTTTTGGTTCTGCTGGTTGATTAGTAAAGGCTGGACCTATTTGGTTTAAACATAACATGAAGCAGGATGAAGGGGGGAAAAATATTTTATGATGGAATCATTTGACATAGCTTCCTTAAATCTCTGCCTTCTACCTGATGTTAAGTTAGTTCAATATTAAAAAATTTAAAAGGTCGAAAAAGTAGATGATGTTAGGTCACTGTAGTTGCTGAAACAAATGGACAAAAGTGGAATAGCAATCCGGCACTTTAACATCTAGTAAAGCTGAGATCTTATTTTTGTTTCATGGCAGAACAGTACAAACAATCAGGCAAAACCTGGGAGTCTGGGTTGGCAGTTTTAAGAACTCATCTATCCTATCCACGTGCTTCCGTAGCAACCAACAGGGAAGATTAATCTTCAGCTCCTGTGACATTGACACCTATATACAAAAAAATAATTCCATTGTAGAATAGTTATTATTCACCCCTGTGGCCATTACATGAATATTTAGCATAAGATCAAAATGCTATAACCATGTTCTTTCTTCTGATTCAAAACACACTATCAGGAGTGATTTGCTGTTAATATCAGAGAGCCTCTAGGTGACAACTGCCTCTCAGAAACCAGCCTTCATAAAATGGCATTCAAATGCTGTCTGATTTGTAAATGCGTAATTCTCCAGGGCTTTCCGTGCAATAACCTCAGATACTAAGTACAGTTTTGTCTTCCCAGAAGTGGTTTTGGGAGGTTCTGTGCTTGAAGTTAGTTTTATTCATGTTTGGTAACTTAAGGATAGAATTCTACAAAGCAAATTCCTTAGACCTGTTTCATTTTTAAAATCTGTTGATTTACCAAGAAACAACTTCAGAAAAAAAAAAAATCCAACAAATAGTCCAAAGTATTAAAAATTGGGTGGAGGATGGAAGAACAAGTCTGGTAAACCTACTTTGCATTACAGTAACAGTTGCAAACTTAAGAGCTTTGAGCCAAGCATAATCTAATTTATGTGTATGCAATCAGTTTCTGATTCTTTTTTTTCTAGAAAATCATGTAAAAAAAACCCAAAACAAAATACAGACTTCTCGGAAATATCTTTCCTTCATCAGATTCCAAAAGGTCAAAACTGTCATTCTGATATTCACAGGGTACCGTTCAAAACCATGAGCTGGATCTTGCGCCTGTTTTCTTCTTTCTGTGTATTTTCTCTCAAAGGTTGGTACTTATTGGGAGAATTAAGACTAATAGGGTAACATCACATCAATGTCAGTGTCTTTGGTGGAGGGCAGCAAATCTTTTTTTCTAATCCAAACTAATTATCTCTCTAACACACACACACAAACACATGAAGTAGAGTGTATCTTACAAGTTACCTATCTATTTTGCTTCAGGTTTTTCAGAGCCAAGAGGGTGAGTGGCAAATGCATTTAACCATTTAACTGTTAAATGTTTAACCATGTTCTGGTGAGGACTGCATCGTGGAACGGACTGTAGAAATAGATTGCAAGATTCATTGTCAGTACAGAACGTCTCATACTTGACTTTCTTCTGCACACTTTCCTATCTGTATAGTTTATTTTAATAGTTTTAAATATAGCAAAATTATTAACTCCTGAGAGGACAGTTTATAGCACTGAACAGGAAGAATATTTTACAAGTGTGGCAGTGATTTAAGTATTTTTGTAGGCAATGTTCTTGCTTTTAAGCAAAACTGATGGTAATACACGTTGCAGTTTCTCAAATGCGTGTGTGCTTTCAGGTTTATGCAGAAGTTCCTAAGTGCTCTGCTGAATGGGGGTCAGTGGCCTGTGCTGAGTAGAGATACTCTTGGGCACATCCTTTTAAATGTAAGCACAGATATGTGCTTTGCTGGTTTGCCCTAAATACACTAGTTTGCTAAATATTACTTATTACTAAGGAAATATTGCTAGCGTAATGAACCGTAAATGGTGCCTTTCCCAAGGACATAATGACCTTTATAAGATCTTTTAATGCATATGTGTAAAGATATATAGCTTTTTGCTTATTACAGTACACTTACCTTGCCTCTGATTTGAATGAAACATCTGCCATGCAGTGTATTTACACAGAGGTAAAATGAGGGAGAAAGTCTTGTCAAGAAATACTGGAGATTGTTAAATGAACAAAAAATTACTACTAAAGTTTGTGGTCTGTATAGAGGAATGTCTAAACTCAAAAAATTTAAGTTATTCCACATAACAAAGTAAGTTTCCTTATTCCAAATGAAGTATTAATTGGTGGAAAACCCCATGCTAACCATCAGATTACAAGCTTTAACAAGAAAAGTAACCATTTGTTTTCTATATCCCCAAAAGCAGAAAATTAATATGGTTGGACATACCTGTTAGGAGGAGGATTATCTATCTTTGTAAGCATCACTGAAATATTTGCTGAGGGTTTGCCCCAAGCTTGTCAGTGCTTAAGATGCATTTGGACAATACCCTTAATAATATGCTTTAACTTTTGGTCATCCCTGAAGTGGTCAGGCAGTGGGACTTGATGATCGTTGCAGACCCCTTCCAAATAAACTATTCAGCTGGACTGGACTCGACTCTGTTCTTTCTATTTTGACACTTAAAAATTGCCCCAGAAAGAAACAATGATATCAAAGATATAAGGAAGTTATAAGGAAACATTGGAGAATATTTACAAAACCTGCAGTTCAAGTTGGGAATCAGATTTGGTTAAAGGCTCACATAGAATTCTCTTTTCATAGTATTATTTTCTTATTTCTAAAAAGAAAGTTTCTAACCACTATAGGAGTTAGGTTCTTGAACTGCCTTTGACAGAAGCAAAGGTAAAACCCAACCTACTTTTAAGGTAGAGCCTTATCTTCATCACCTTATTACACTGGTTATAAAACTTGCCCTCAATAGCAGAGACTGGCCACATGACAGAATCTTCCCTTGAAGTCTTGAGTTCTTATATGAGAGTTGTTTGCATATAAATCACCATTTCAAGTATGCTAGAAGTTTTCCATGTCCAGCTGTGACATGCAGTCAGCAGTATCAGGCTGACCAGGTTTGTAGCATAGCATCATAGAATGGTTTGGGTTGGAAG
>NW_010521417.1:786-2726 GCF_000687285.1 Phaethon lepturus | reverse complement strand
TCGAGCCCTTGCAGGGTGATCCCAACACCTATCAGATTCCTATCCCACCTCAGTGCTGCTTGTTGCATGTATTCCTCCAGTAAGGACTCCAGGCACCGCTGGGTTTTCCCATCAGAGTCTGTCACCCACTTCTGGCATTAGCATCTCAGGAGAGTGTAATACAGCAACTCAGGACAGCCACTGAAGATTTTAGCAAGGTGAGAATGGATATCTTTTTCTCATCCTGCGCTGAAACTTGCTTGTGACCACATAGAGTACATGGGTTCCAAATAGCTGGACTTATTTTGGGTTTTTTTACTAGTTTCTCTTTGAGTTCACAGAGGAGAGGCATGGACATTATTGAGGACTCTTATACTCAGGTTGATTTCTCCTGAGGTTGTTGAACACAGAGTATCTGGGCGTGAAGGGAAGATGGGTTCTTTCTCTAGATGTTATGTTAGCTACCAAAGAGGTATCAGTATTTCTCTTTCACAAGCCAGGAATGGCAAGGGTCTAAGTCACAAGTTTTACATCAAGACAACTACAGCTGAATTTCCTGATAAACAAACATTCTCCAAGAACGCAGGTGACCTTTTGGTTGCTGCATGTATGGAAGTTGTTTGAGAAGGTTCCTCAAGAACACAAGAGAAGTGTTTGCAGTGTTTTGTGCACAGTTCTGCTCCAAGTGCTAAAGTTCTGAGGATGATTAAAGAAGTTTAATACCCCAAGCAGCAGCATAATGTGATATTTGGTACTTTCTATGGAGAGTTTCTATGGCAAGTTTCTTTTAGCTGCTATACAGCTGCACAGATTTTGAGGAACTCATTCCTTTTCATCTATTCTTTCAATTCATTGCAAAGAGCTTCAGTTTCTGCATCTGTTTTTTCAGTGCAGCACAGCATGTGAAAAAGCCAAATCCTGAGAAGAAGCTATTTGGAAACTGAGGTGTTAGTGGTCAAAGCTACCACACAGTGATGGTCCTTAACACTGTTTCCTGTGATGAGAGTGCTTTGGGTGCATGTGAAGCCAGGATGTAGTTTCAATTTGATTTCTTGTTCTGAGTGTCCGGAGCTGACTTCAGTTCCACTACCAGCACAGAGCCTTTCCGTATCCTCAGAGTATCAAGTGTCTCAGAGACAAAAAAAAAAAAAAAAAGATTAAAATAGGAACCAAAACACTATTGAAACATGATAGCTTTGGCTCTGTGAGCCTGATTATAACAGCTTTTTCATACTGTCACCTTCCTATCTAACTCAACCCATTATTTTCAGTATTAGAATTAAAGCATTTTACACCCACAGCAGTCTCAGTCAGTGTAAGTGTAGGTAATTAGACTTCTAAAGGCAGGAAAGTCAGTTCTACAGGTAGAAAATAAAAAGGAAATGTTTCCATTAATATGATGATCATTTAGTTATTGTTAGATTCCAGCAATGCACGTAGATTAAAAGGGACAGGTCATTCAGCCCTTATACTTAAAAATAAGCACTTAATATAAAATGCATCTGGTTGTCCCTTCCTGGCTCAGTTTCCTATTGCCTGGATATGGCTCTCAAGAGACATGAGATGAAAGAAGTATTATACACAGGAACTTGGGCAGAATTTTTACCTTAGTCCTACAAACTAAACACAATGAAGTAATGCTATATGATAGAATCATAGAATCATTTAGATTGGAAAAGACCCTTAAGATCATTAAGTCCAACCATTAACCTAGCACCACCATGCCCACTAAACCATGTCCCTAAGCACCACACCTACACGTCTTTTAAATACCTCAAGGGGTGGTGATTCAACCACTTCCCTGGGCAGCCTGTTCCAATGCTTGACCACTCTGTCAGTAAAGAAAGTTTTCCTAATATCCAGTCTAAACCTCCCCTGGCACAACTTGAGGCCATTTCCTCTCGTTCTATCGCTAGTTGCTTGGGAGAAGAGACCAACACCCACCTCACCACAACCTCCTT
>NW_010521417.1:0-288 GCF_000687285.1 Phaethon lepturus | reverse complement strand
GTGGCACTCTCCCCGCCACTCTTCCCCAAGCCTGTAGTGTTACATGGGGTTGTTGTGACCCAAGTGCTGGGTCCTGCACTTCGGGCCTTGTTGAACCTCATACTATTGACCTTGGCCCATCAATTCAGCCTGTCCCGATCCCTCTGTAGAGCCTTCCTACATTCCTCAAGCAGATCAACACACCCACCCAACTTCGTGTCCTCTGCAAACTTACTGAGGGAGCACTCGATCCCCTCATCCAGATCATTGATAAAGATATTAAACAGAACTGGCCCCAAAACTGAGCCC
>NW_010521416.1:0-2042 GCF_000687285.1 Phaethon lepturus | reverse complement strand
AACCTGTTTTCAGTTTGGGGATTTTTTGCAGGGTTGGGGTTTTTTTAACATCTCAAACCATTTTCTGTCTTCATGGCCTATCATACAGGTGCCTATCTTTTGTGATTCAAATTATTCATACGTACTATTACTTTCAACGCAAAGTAAATAAGAAACTTTAGAATGTGAGTAACTGACAATAATACAGAAGTCAAGGCCGCTGTTTTGGTTTGTTTATTCCCCTGTAGCTTTAACTCAGTGTTTTGAGAGCGAGAATCACCATAATCCTCTGCATGCTTAAGGTATTACCACTAAGCACAATACACAACTCCTTCAGAAGGTAAATTGAGAAAGCTGGTCTGCAGGTATGATGCAGAAACTTGCTCTTGTAGGGGTGAGGCTGCATCCTGCTGCAAACACATCTGAAAGGAGGAAGGTTTGAAGCATGTTTTTGGAAGCTTTTCCACCTTCCCTTCTCTTCCTCCCCACTCTGCCTCTCTGAATTCCTTGCACCAGGCTAAAGCAGCTCTCCCTTCACGTAGACAGATGTTCTCCTCTTCTTCACATGGACATTTAACCTCCATCTTCATCACACCCAAGCAGCTAATGCACCCCGGATGCTCACAACATTCCTCTGAAGAGGGAAAGAGCTTGTTGCTTTTTCTGAAGGCGAAGAAATGAAACACAGCGCGAGGAAAGGCCACATCTAAAGTGAACTCAGAATCCAAGAGCATGGTTTCACGGGACCCACAATTTAGATTACAACGGGGGTATTCCCCAAATGCGTCCCCTTCCAGCCCTCTGCCAGTTCCATGCTGCTTGCTTTCAACTGGTGCCAGGTGCTCCTGTGGGTGGGCTCAGCTAATTCAGTTCACAGATCAATCTAGAAATATACCCAAAGAAGAAACAAAAATAAATCAAAATAACTCGTTGCCCACCTGACCACAGCAAGCACTCAGCATGGCGTGAGAGATGCTACAGGTACCAAGGGCTAATGGGCCAAGGGCTAGTAGGAAACTGTGACTTCTGCTTTGAGCAGCAGCATGGGGATTGGGAAACTTTATTGTCCAAAACGTGTAGTAGCAAAGATGAAGCCTGTCAGTGGCACACCCGGTCATGAGGCAGGATCCTTGGCTTCCTCTGTAACGTGCCAGAGAAAAGAGGTAGGTGCTTCCACCCAGCACCCACGGAAACTAGCACAGTGCATACGTTTGTTGGACACCATAAAGTGATGCACATGTCAGGAAATAATTTATTTGGGCCTAAACAGAGCTAAAATGATGCAGATTTGCATGCATGGACATCATTTTGTTTAAATGAGCAGGTCACATGCTGTTTTTTCTTTCTCTTATAGTCTTAATTCTGTAACAACAAAAATTTCATCTGCCTCAGACTTGGCGCTGAGGGAGAGCCGTCAACTGTCCTGTAAATAACAACCTGCCTGTCCTTTGCGTAAAATACCACAGCTGATAACATGAGCTAATTTTGTCCACCCCACCCTCACTACCCTACACTCTTCCAGGAGCCTGCAAGATTTCAATTAGGGAAAGTCCAAGAAAGACAGGTTTTGAAAATCCCGAAGACTGTTGAGGGTGAGATTCAAGACCCTGGATGAATCCAGGCATCACTGAGGCGTTTTATAAAGGTGCTAAGGGAAGCACAGCTCAGAAGAGAAATGCTACTCCTTCTCTGGCCCCATTTTGAAATGAGGCTGCCAAATGCTCCTCCTTCTCTGGCCCCATTTTGAAAGGGGCCTGCCATAACTGTATTTTCTGAGTGCTTACGTATTTTTGAGGAAGCCAGGGCTCACTCACCTTCCAACTCTTGCTCAAACTCTAGCCCTATCTCATCGCACCTCTAGACAAACAGAAGAAGACCCAAGAGAGCATTATTGATGATAAAGGGTAAGCTAGCATTATGCAGGTAAATGGGGGATTCCAGGACACACTGAGTCTGAAGAGAAAATGAAAGAAAACACGGGAATCTTAAGTTCAGCGTGAAATGATTTGACGCTCTCTGCACAGCCTCAATGTCTTCTCTCAACGTATTAATTAGTCACTTGC
>NW_010521415.1:0-1963 GCF_000687285.1 Phaethon lepturus | reverse complement strand
CAATTGCTCACCACCCGGTGGTCAATAGCCCATCCCCAAGCAGCTATTTCCACCCCCTGGCTAACTCCAGTTTATGTACCGGGCATGACGTTGTATGGTAGGGCATATCTCAGCTATTTCCACCCCCTGGCTAACTCCAGTTTATGTACCGGGCATGACGTTGTATGGTAGGGAATATCTCTTTGGGTTTGAGCCTCGGTCAGCTCCTGGCTGTGTCCCCTCCTGGCTTCCTGTGCAGCCCCAGCCTTCTTGTTAGCAGGCCAGCATGAGAAGCTGGACTGTCCTTGACTACTTAGCAACAACTCAAAACATCAGCACCTTATCAGCATTTTCTCATCCCAAATCCAAAACATATCCTCAGCTAGCTTCTGTGAAGAAAACCAGCTCTATCCTGGCTGAAACCAAGACAAGTACAGGTGTGATGAACCTCTTGTTTTGGTGCGTCATGGTTCCCTGTGGTGGGTCTTCCCCAGGTGGTGCAGATGGGCAGTGCTGGCCCATGTCTCCACGAAGGAAGGAACAGGGCATCTCTTTCCACTCAGAGCAGGCAGGTAGCAGCAGCATTTCTGGTTTCACTAGTGATGCCAGGTTCAGGCTCAGCTGAGAGGCTTTGACTATAACTCTTCCATGGGTTAGTAGCATTGAAGACAGTACGTTAAAACTTCTGCATGACTGAGTGGGAAAAATGTGGTGGACACTTGGTGATGGAGAATTTTCCTTCCTCATAATGTTTTTCCCCAAAGTGATGTACTTGCACCTGGTTGATAGCTGGATGCCAAACTGTTGGTTAATGCTGTTTCCCAAAGGAAGGGTGTCTGGGACTCCAGGAATAGTGAGGTTACAGGTTGATCCTTCCTAGCGAATGTTCCCCTTTTCCACCGAGTGCCCACTCGTCTTTTGCAGGGACACCTCTGCAGAAATGGCAGCGTTAATGGGACAGATACATTTTATCCAGGCATGATTTTTTCCAAGTTCTTTGTACAGCTATTTCCCATTTTAATGGTGAATGTGGAGCCTTTCTATGTTTCCACATAGAATGAGACCCGCTGATTCAACTTTCCTTTTCCAGTATTAGCTGAGTCTTCAGATGTACTAAAATTTCAATGCAATCCAATTCCTCTCATCCAGTTCACAAATACTGTTGAGAAGAGACAAATATCGGGAAAATAGGCTCAGTAGAAATATTGCAATTGAGACAGAGGCCTGCAACCCTGCCATTTTTCTAGTGTGGACCACCGAATGGGTACAAGCGCAAAGGTTTAGATTCTGCATTTCAGTTGTTTGACTGCACCTGCTTCAGCCTTTAACTGTCTAATCTCAGTCAGTGGTGGTGGAGTAGTTCATTTAAACTGTGTTCCGTATGAACTGAAGTATTTAAGGAAAAGCTCCTGCTGCTTTGGTCAATGAGCCTGATCCCTCCGGTTCTCCAGGGAGTGGAGAATCTCACCTTTTATATTTCAGAGCCTGTTTGCTTTTGCTGTCCATGTACCAGCTATTCAAACATGAATAGGCTGAGTGGGAGGTTCTTGCTCTGCAGCTTGTGCTGGATAAAATGGTACAGGTGTGGTGAACCTCTTGGTTTGGTTCATCACACATTCAGTTTCAGCTGAGTAGTTTTGTCTGCCAAAATTGTGCTGTGTGTTAGTAATGGTGAATGGGGATAAGTACCATGCAAATTGAGATCTACTGATTGTACATGACAGGGTCGGAAAATGGGGTTGAGGCTTAGTATGGTAGATTTTTCTGTCTTGATCAATTTTCCCGAAGTGATGTACCTGAACCTGGCTGATGGCTGAACAAACCCCCATTGGTTAATGCTGTTTCGGTGTTGGCCTCCCTAAGGAAATGTGCATCTGGCTCCATGAATGGAGAAGGTACAGATTGTTCCCCTGCTTCTGCCCTGTGCCCTCCCATCTTTTTGGTGGAAGGCTACTGCAGAACTGGTAGCACTAGTGAGGCTGAC
>NW_010521414.1:6224-13550 GCF_000687285.1 Phaethon lepturus | reverse complement strand
AATTTCTTAAGTTTTGATTTCTTTGAATCACACGCTGTGTAATGAAAAATACCTTGTAACTAAACAGTCTTTTCTTAAATCTTGTAAAGTGCTTAGGGTGATCCTGAGAGTTGAGAGCACAGAACTGTTCTTCATTGGTGTGGAAGTTAAAATTATTAAATATGAAATTATAATCCACTTTAATAAACAGATAATGTAAACAAATCAGAACAGCTTTTGGAAAGGAAAACCCTGTTTTCCTTGCAGTTTGAGTGAATCATCAGAAAATAGATAAAAGAACAATTTTAAGTAAAATTGACTTTCTATCTTAAGACACTGTTGACAAAAAGAATTTCCCCACTAGTTGAGAAGCTAAGTAATTATGGTTGAGAAAATAGTTAAAATTACAATAAAGGATACTGGGTACAGTCACACCTGAATAACGGAGCTGATGACTCACCTGGGACAGCCTTGGGAGTGTCTTGGACAGGGTGTCCATTCCTCTGAGTCCTTAATTTGGGTGTCCTTAATGCCTGCCATTGTGCATCTCTGTGCTCCTCTGGGCTTCTGTAGACGGGCCTGTGATGGACTGCTGGCTCCTGTGATGGGCCTGGGAGGAGCTGGGGCAGGGTATTATTTGGGTCTCCCACCTGTCATTGCTTCTCTGGGCTCCTTTGTGGGTGTGCAGATGAGCTTTTATCACATAACCTAATAAGGTTATATACTTTTGTGACAATGAGAAGATCCATAGATAACAGTATTCTATTAATATATTTTTGAGGGATATATATGCTTATAGCTGCCCATAAATGGATGGAGTTAAATATTTAATGACTGTCCACTATCTTGACAGTTGCACTTTACTTTGAAGCATCTCAGTCTAGCTGCTGCCAAGGTCTAGAACCTAGGCTGAATGGCTACCCGTCTTCGACAGAGAACTATTCTGATTATAAAAGACGAAGCGTATTCAAAGAGCTTGATAAACATTAATAAAGGTAATCATACAATACCTCTGAGGGACAGGTTAGTATGATTGTCCTATTTTACAAATGGAAAAGCTGAGGAAAAAGATTATATAAATCTCTCTCATGAGACTGCATAATAAGTCTACAGCAGACATCAGAGTAGAGCACAAATCTGAGTTTTTGGTCCAATTTTTCAGCCAGGAAACCTGCTTTCAAATCTTTATACACAAAAGCCAGTATCTTTGATCAAACTTCATACTGAAATCTTAGGACAGTCTATCTGGCAATAGAACAAAAAGTGAATTTCAGCAAAAAAGCTAGTTCAGCAGCTGAACATTGCTACTGTTAATGAATTCTATAGTGTTCCAGAAATCCAGGAGGAAATCCTGATAACCTACTAAAGGAATATTTATTTTTCTTTCATGTTTTGCAGGTCATTGCAAGTGTTTTGAGGAACTTGTCCTGGCGAGCAGATGTAAACAGTAAAAAGACTCTACGGGAAGTTGGAAGTGTGAAAGCATTGGTGGAATGTGCTTTAGAAGTTAAGAAGGTATCATCTATAAATGATGATGAGATAAATTTTGGAGAGTTTGCATTAATTTTAGATAAAATACAAATATTGTTATCCTTTTCTCACATAAGCAGTTAGTCAAATATTTGCGGTGTTTCAGGTACTTTCCTTTGAAGAAGAGAATTGCTTTGAGTTAACTGGGCAGCAGATCACAACGTAGCAATGACATCTGAGAACTACTAGTGTTTCTGTAATTTTATTTAAAGGGTTGAGAGCTTTCAGTCATAAGTTTCATGAGCTGTGCTGTTCCAATAGCATTTTTTATAATTTTGCAGTTTTAATAAAACCATCTTCTGATTTTGTGAATTTGTCATTCTAGAGATGTCTACTTGATATCCCAACAGGATTATATTCCATCCCAGTGTCCCCTGCCAGCTAATCTACAAACTTTTTACTGTTATGGCAGCTGACAAGTATTGTGGTGCATACTTCTGAAACTTTCTGGCAAGCAATAGCAAATCCGTAGCTGAGGAAAGGAGAGAGAAGCAAACAAAAGCACTTATGTGTGCACTGCTGCTTGCCTCTAGTTTATCAGTGCAGAAATCAGAGCCTGAAACACACTTAATTCTCATTTGTGAAGAAAAGCTAGAGAAATAGTGGCGTATGCAGTAAAACAGAAAGCAAAACATTGGTCATCAACATATGACATAGTAGAGATTTCATGCCAATCAAAAATCAAATTCTGCAGTGAACTGGAAAGAAGCTAAATTCCATAGTTAATGAATTCTGTTATTTGCAAATCTGGATTAGAATAAGTGAGGCAGTTTGTGTCTCTGAGTTGTATTTTTAGACTGTGTACATGTTCAGCAGAAATTATTTCTTTAGGTTATTCTTGGTTCACATTTCCAAAGCTATCTTTGCATCCATGAGAGCTAGAAAAACAAGTTTGTCACTACCTCCTTGAAGCTAACTTACATACTTCTGAGGGTTTATGATCAATAGTTGAAAACTCTCAATTCTGTCATTTTATTATTCTCCTAGGAATCCACCCTAAAAAGCGTTTTGAGTGCATTATGGAATTTGTCAGCACACTGTACTGAGAACAAAGGTGATATATGTGCTGTTGATGGTGCTCTTGCATTTCTAGTTGGCACACTGACATACCGGAGCCAAACAAACACTTTAGCCATCATAGAAAGTGGAGGAGGAATATTAAGAAATGTTTCTAGCTTAATTGCTACTAATGAGGACCACAGGTGAATATACTTTCTATTTTTCTGAGAATCAGTAGTGGTACCAAAAGTATATTTAATAGTTTGTATGACCAAGTCTTAATATGTTTTAAGTATAGTAATTAAGCATTCATTTTTTAATGGATTTGATAAGGCAAGTATTTAATTTAGATAACAGGAATATGCAAAAGGGTTAATGTATCTGCTGCTTGTTAAATGATAAATTGTACTAAAAGCTTTTCCTGGAAAGAGAGAGGAAATTCATAAGTTATTATCAGCCATAGGAAACCACCTGGAATAGTTTATATGGAGAGGCTAGTGTGGGAGAAAACTGTTCATATTTATATAGGATTTGATTAACATTCAGATGAAAACTTGAGGAAAAAATAAGATAAATTTACACTGAAGAATTCATAATTATCCTTACTATGTATTAAACTTGTCTATAGCATAATAGGTTTTTGTTTTGCTTTGTCTCTTATACTTTTGAAATGGCACTTACTGATTTTTGTTTTCAATCACTCAACACCAGGCAAATCTTGCGAGAGAACAACTGCTTACAAACATTGTTACAGCATTTGAAGTCACATAGTTTGACAATAGTCAGTAATGCATGTGGGACCCTGTGGAATCTTTCTGCACGAAATGCAAAAGATCAGGAGGCACTGTGGGATATGGGAGCAGTGAGCATGCTCAAAAATCTCATTCACTCAAAACACAAAATGATAGCAATGGGCAGTGCTGCAGCTCTAAGAAACCTGATGGCAAATAGGCCAGCAAAATATAAGGATGCCAACATTATGTCTCCAGGATCAAGCTTACCATCTCTTCATGTTAGAAAACAAAAGGCACTGGAAGCAGAATTAGATGCTCAACATTTATCAGAGACTTTTGAAAACATAGATAATTTAAGCCCAAAAGCATCTCACCATAATAAGCAGAGACATAAGCAAGATATATACAATGATTATGTTTTGGATTCCAGTCGACATGATGATGGGATTTGTGGATCAGAGAGTTTTAATACTGGTCATATGACTGTACTTTCACTATATTTAAATGCTACAGTATTGCCTGGCTCCTCTTCCTCTAGTAGAGGAAATATAGAAAACTCTCGATCTGAGAAAGACAGAAGTCTCTATAGGGATGGAGCAGTAGGTTTAAATAGCTATCATCCAGCTACAGAGAACACTGGGAACTCCTCTAAGAGAATAGGAATGCAAATTACTGCTGCAGCTCAGATTGCCAAAGTTATGGAGGAAGTAACAAGCATGCATATTCCACAAGAAGACAGAAGTTCTTGTTCCACTTCTGAAATGCACTGTTTGACAGAAGACAGAAATGTCCCAAGAAGAACAGCTGCTGCCCATACTCACTCAAATACATACTTTCCCAAATCTGAAAATTCAAACAGGACATGTCCTCAGCTTTATACAAAAATGGAATACAAGAGAGCTTCAAATGATAGTTTAAATAGTGTCGGCAGCAGTGATGGCTATGGTAAAAGAGGCCAAATGAAACCTTCCATTGAATCTTACTCGGAAGATGATGAAAGTAAATTTTGTAGTTATGGTCAATACCCAGCTGACTTGGCACATAAGATACATAGTGCAAATCATATGGATGACAATGTTGAAGAGCTAGACACTCCTATTAATTATAGTCTTAAATATTCAGATGAACAGTTAAATTCTGGAAGGCAAAGTCCCCCTCAGAATGAAAGATGGGCAAGGCCTAAGCATATAACAGATGATGAAATAAAACAAAATGAACAAAGGCAGTTAAGGAGCCAAAATGCAACTTATTCCATGTACACTGAAAGTGGAGATAAGTGCATGAAATATCAGTCACCTTTTGGACAGCAAGGGTGTGTTTCTTCTTTTAGATCAAGAGGATCCAGTGGTTCAGAGCAGAGCAGAGTAGGCTCAACTCTTGGAATGAATCAGAAAGTAAACCAGTCCTTGTGCCAGGTTCATGATTATGACAATGATAAGCCAACCAACTATAGCGAACGCTACTCTGAGGAGGAACAACACAAAGAGGAAGAAGACAGACCAACCAATTATAGCATAAAGTACAATGAAGAAGAACATCATGTTGATCAGCCTATTGATTATAGTCTAAAATATTCAACAGAAGTTCCTCCCTCTTCTCAGAATCCATCTTTTACTTTATCAAACAGTTCATCAGTGCAAAGCACTAAAAATGACCATATTTCCTCAAGCTGTGGGAACATATCAACCCCTTCAGGTAGTTCAGAGAGACAGAATCAGCTTCACCCAAGTTCTGCACAGAGTAGAAGCAGTAATGCTCAAAAGACTGCCTCCTGTAAGACTCCCTCTATTAATCAGGAAACTATACAAACTTACTGTGTGGAAGATACACCAATATGTTTTTCAAGGTGTAGCTCTTTGTCATCTTTGTCATCAGCTGAAGATGAAATAGGACGTGATCAGTCCACACATGTGACAGATGCTAATAACACATTACAAATAGCAAAACTAAAGGAAAACAATGGGATTCTGTCTACAGAAGGTGCAGTAAGTGAAGTTGCATTAGCATCTCAGCACATCAGAACAAAATCTAGTAGACTTCAGACTCCTAGTTTATCTCCTTCTGACTCGTCTAGACATAAAGCTGTTGAATTTTCTTCAGGTGCCAAATCTCCCTCAAAGAGTGGTGCGCATACTCCTAAAAGTCCACCAGAACATTACATGCAGGAGACTCCACTCATGTTTAGCAGATGTACTTCTGTAAGTTCCCTGGATAGTTTTGAAAGCCATTCAATTGCTAGTTCAGTTCAAAGTGAGCCTTGCAGTGGAATGGTGAGTGGTATTATAAGTCCCAGTGATCTTCCAGACAGCCCTGGACAAACAACGCCTCCAAACAGAAGTAAGACTCCACCCCCTGCTCAAGGAGCTCAAGTAAAGAGGGAAGTAGCTAAAGGCAAAGTACCTAATGCAGAAAAGAGAGAGTCTGGTCCTAGACAGGTAGCTATAAATGAAGTTGTTCAAAGAGTTCAGGTACTGCCAGATGCTGATACATTATTACATTTTGCCACAGAAAGTACCCCAGATGGATTTTCTTGCTCTTCTAGCCTAAGTGGTCTGAGTCTTGATGAACCGTTTATACAGAAAGATGTAGAGTTAAGAATAATGCCTCCTGTACATGAAAATGAACATGATAATGAAGCAGAACCTGAACAGCCAGATGATACAAAGGATAACCAAGAAAAGAAAGCAGAGAAGTCTACTGAAGCAGAAAAAGACATTATGGATGATTCCGATGATGATGATATTGAAATATTGGAAGAATGTATTATTTCTGCAATGCCAACAAAATCTTCATGTAAAGCCAAAAAGCCTTCTCAAGCATCTGCTTCAAAAATACCTCCTCCTGTAACCAGAAAGCCAAGCCAACTGCCAGTTTACAAACTTTTGCCTTCACAAACTGGATTGCAATCCCAAAAGCGTGTGAGTTTTACACCTGGAGATGATATGCCACAGGTATATTTTGTTGAGGATACACCAATAAATTTTTCAACAGCTACATCTTTGAGTGACCTCACAATAGAATCACTACCAAATGAGTTGGCTGATGTAAAGAATGTGGGTACAAGGGCAGAGTCAGAGGAGTTTGAAAAGAGAGACACCATTCCTACAGAAGGTATAAGTACAGATGACTCTGAGAGAGCAAAAAGCTCAACTAGGATTGCCCCAGGACTGGATGATGTCAAAACAGAAGAGGGTGATATTCTGGCCGAATGTATTAACTCAGCTATGCCAAAAGGAAAAAGTCACAAACCTTTCAGAGTGAAGAAGATAATGGATCAAATTCAACAAGCATCTTTAAGTAACAAAAATCAGTCAGAATGTGACAAAAAGAGGCCAACATCAGTAAAGCCCATTCCCCAAAATAATGAATATAGAGCACATATAACAAAAAACACAGAGACTAAAAGCTATATTAATAATGAAAGAAGCTATTCAGAGAACATAGACACAAAGAAACAGAATCTTAAAAATAATTCAAGATATTTTAATGACAAACTTCCAAATAATGAAGAGCGTGTAAAAGGAAGCTTTGCATTTGATTCCCCTCATCATTACACACCTATTGAGGGAACTCCTTATTGTTTTTCACGGAATGATTCTCTAAGTTCTTTAGATTTTGATGATGACGATGTTAACCTTTCAAGAGAGAAGGCAGAATTGCAAAAAGGAAAAGCAAAGGAAAGAGAAACTGAAGACTGCACTAGTACAGAACAGTCTTCAAAACAGCAACCAAGTAATAGGACACAAGTTTGTCAAAAATACCCAACAGGCAGAAGCCAACCTAAAACTTTCTCTCAGTCAACTAAAGATATTCCAGACAGAGGAGCAGCTACAGATGAGAAAATGCAGAATTTTGCTATCGAAAACACACCTGTATGTTTTTCTCAGAATTCATCTCTTAGTTCCCTCAGTGATATTAATCAAGAAGACAACAACAAAGAAAGTGAACCTGCAAAACAAACTGAGGCTTCTGATTCACAGCTAGAATCAAATAGACCACAGACTTCTGGTTATGCACCTAAATCATTTCATGTTGAAGATACTCCTGTATGTTTCTCTAGAAACAGCTCTCTCAGTTCTCTTAG
>NW_010521414.1:0-6192 GCF_000687285.1 Phaethon lepturus | reverse complement strand
TAAAAAGAAAAAACCCTCAAACGTAAAGAGTGAAAGTGAAAAAAATAATTACAGAAATATGGGTGATATATTGGCAGAAGATTTAACACTGGATTTGAGAGAGATACAGAGGCCAGATTCAGAACATGGTTTCTCACCTGATTCAGAGAACTTTGATTGGAAAGCTATACAAGAAGGTGCAAATTCTATAGTTAGTAGCTTGCATCAAGCTGCAGCTGCTGCATCACTGACTAGACAAGCTTCATCAGACTCTGACTCTATCCTTTCATTAAAATCTGGTATTTCTCTAGGGTCACCATTTCGTCTTACCCCAGACCAAGAAGAAAAACCTTTTACTAGTAATAAAGGTCCAAGAATTCTTAAGCCAGGGGAAAAGAGTACATCGGAGTCTAAAAAAGTAGAATCTGAAAATAAGGGAATCAAAGGAGGAAAAAAAGTATATAAAAGTATAATTACAGGAAAAGCTTGCTCCAACTCAGAAGTTTCAAGCCAGTTAAAGCAATCACAGCAAACAAGTATGACTTCAATTTCACGTGGTAGGACAATGATTCATATTCCAGGAGTTCGAAATAGTTCCTCAAGTACTAGTCCTGTTTCCAAAAAAGGTCCTCCACCAAAAAATACAAACTCCAAGAGTCCCAGTGAAGGCCAAAGTTCCCTTAGTTCTCCAAGAGGAGTCAAGTCATCAGTGAAACCTGAATCAGCTCCTGTAACTAGGCAACCATCTCAACAGAGTGGATCAAGTAAAGGACCTTCTAGATCTGGATCTAGAGACTCCACTCCTCCTAGACCTCAACAGCAACCATTAAGCAGGCCTCTGCAATCTCCAGGCCGACACTCAATTTCCCCAGGAAGAAATGGTATAAGTCCTCCCAACAAACTGTCTCAGTTGCCAAGGACATCATCTCCTAGTACAGCTTCAACTAAATCTTCAAGTTCAGGAAGAATGTTATATACAGCACCAGGCAGGCAGATGAGCCATCAAAACCTTACAAAGCAAACTGCCTTACCTAAGAGTACCAGTGGCGTTCCCAGAAGTGAGTCTGCTTCAAAAGGATTAAACCAAATTCTCAGTAGTGGTGGATCAAAAAAAAAGGCTGAACTATTCAGAAGTGAATCTGACAGATCTGAAAGACCTGTTCTGGTTCGTCAGTCAACTTTTATTAAAGAAGCTTCAAGTCCAACTCTAAGACAGAAATTAGAAGAGTCTGCTTCATTTGAATCTCTGTCTCCTTACAGGCCAGGCTCTCCCACTAGGTCCCAAATACAGACTCCAGTTTTAAGTCCATCTCTTCACAATTTGTCTTTATCCGTTCATTTAACTGCCCAGACTAGTGGTTGGCAAAATTTACCCCCTAATCTGAGTCCTTCTGTAGAATATGATGGGAGACTAGCAAAACATCATGACATAGCTCGTTCTCATTCTGAGAGTCCATCTAGATTGCCAATCAATAGATCAGGAACATGGAAGCGTGAACATAGTAAGCATTCCTCATCTCTTCCTCGTGTAAGCACTTGGCGAAGAACTGGAAGTTCTTCCTCAGTTCTGTCGGCTTCTTCAGAATCCAGTGAAAAGGCAAAAAGCGAAGATGAAAAGCAACATGGAAGTTCTGTTTCTAGACACAAACAAAGCAAAGAAAGTCAAGCACCAGCAAAAGATACTTGGAGAAAAACAAAAGAAAATGAAATTCCTCAAATAATGAATGTTCCTCAGTATTCTTCCTCAGGTGCAACAAATTACTCTGATTCCAAAACTCTAATTTATCAGATGGCACCAGCTGTCTCTAAGATAGAGGATGTGTGGGTGAGGATAGAGGACTGTCCTATTAATAAACCTCGATCTGGAAGATCCCCAGCTGGAAATACTCCCCCTGTTATTGACAATGTTTCAGAGAAAGGGACTGTGAATGATAAAGACTCTAAAGAGATTAATGAAAAACAAAATCCAGGGAATGGGAATGTTCCCGTTCATACCATTGTTTTAGAAAATTGTCCAAACTCTTTCTTTCAGATAGACAGTCTAGACAAGAAAGGAACAGAAGCAAAACCTGTACAGAATAATCCTGTTCCTGCACCAGAAAATAATGAAAGTACTGTTAGTGAGCATACACTATTCAGTTCCAGTAGCTCAAGCAAACATAATTCCCCCAGTGGTACTGTTGCAGCAAGAGTGACTCCTTTCAACTACAGTCCAAGTCCCAGGAAGAGTAGTGTGGACAACAGTTCTGCTCGACCATCACAAATACCAACACCAGTAAATAACAGCACAAAGAAACGTGACTCAAAGACTGAAAATAAAGACTCCAGCGGAACTCAGGGTCCTAAACGTCATTCTGGCTCTTACCTAGTGACTTCTGTTTAAGTACATCAAAAAATAAATGCAATTAATGTATTATATACAACAGCAATTTAGAAATTTTGTTTCAAATGAAACTTTAAAAGACTGAGCTGTTGGTTTTATTTGTTGTTTTTATCTTTTGTAAATAGGTTTGATTCTTGTTAGAGTATCCTTGTTTTGGAAGCCATATTTGATAGTATACTTTGTCTTCACTGGTAATATTTTGGAGGAATGCCTAATTGACAGCTTGGAATAAAATTGCAATTATATTTGTATGGTATGTTTATCATATTTAATTGTCAACCCATCCCATAATCCTTTAAACATTGCTTGTCTTGAAATCATGAGAATTACAGATAGAGATGATACAGTCATATTACTTTAATAATTGTTTATGGATTACAGACTGACTAAACTACATCAGGGAAGAATTGGTATTATTTATGCAAAAAAAGTAACTCAGTTTTAGTATTTGTGAGTCCTTCTAACACAATAATTAATCATGTGCCTGTGAAAATCACAGTACTATGGTTTCTGCTGAACAAGTTTTCCCAGCCTGCTTTTCTGCATGAATAGAGCTGATGGTTCATTTTCTGAAGTAATGATTAATGTTTCTGTGGTCACATAATGTGCATAGATAGTTATGGTGTAACAATTTACACTTTCTTTGTGTTCCACAAAAAAATGGACAACTGTGTAACTGTAAAACCTTGAACAAAATTATTTTACCTGTACTAGATTTTATCTTAAAGTAAGTAGAATTTTTTTGCTATGCTGTGACTTGTTATATATTCTGGTACTTGAGTTGAGGTGGTTGCTCTTCTGTTAATGAGACGTGGATGATGTCTCAAAAGAGACTAAAACGAACATTTCAGAATAAATTATTACTATATGTAAATTGTATGTGTTACTTCTGCATTACATAAAAACACAGTATTTTATTTTGAGATGTCACCTTATAATGTGTTGTATAATGCACTTACTTACACTTAAAGCCTGATCCAGCAGAATCTTGCACCTCCAATATTCACTCTTCTTTATCACTGACAAATGGCTGTTGTAGGATGCTTATAACCACTGCAGGATCAGGCCCCAGGTTTTCTGTACTATATTTGTAATTGAGACAGTTTGACACATCTCAGGTGCACGACAAGGCTAAAAGCAGGGTATTTCCAGAAGCCAAGCAGTATAATTGTTTTTATGACTGCAAGCCTGAAACATTATTGGGTTTTTGGGTTGTTTTTTTTTATCTTTTGTTTTATAAACATTACTTTTAATTGGGGAAAATAATGTAGAATGTGAAATAATAGCGACTATAAGATGAAACTTTAATTCTATTTGAAATCTTAAAGCATTATTTATTTTTTAAACATGATCAAGGGAAAATATTGCAAAAATCCTATGACAAGAAATTTGCTATCATAGTAGAAAAAGTTTTACATGGAAAGCAGGACATTTGCTGCCTCAAGCCTTTCTGATGTGAATATGGTTTGTGCTAAAACCTTTAAAAATATAACCTGAATTTAGATGAGATTTGTTTCAAGGTAGAAACGCTTAGGAGAGAACATAACATTTGCCATTTTGTGCATGCATGAAATGGTATCTCAGTTTTGTTGTGTCTTAACTTGACTATTCTAAATAATTGGTAATCAGGATTCAAAATGTCCTGATTTCAGGAAGCACTGAAATAGAGCAATTTAACTTTAAGGTATCTTCAACACAGTTGCAGACTGTATCACATCTGTGGCTTTTGTACTTCATCTGATATTGAAATGAATCTATTTTTATCTTAAATTTAGCATATGTCATGCACTGTTTATGAACAGAAATGAGATACTATCAGCAGACAGAAATCAATTTAGATTAGTTTAAAAGCCAATACCAAAATATATTTTTGGAAGAAGTGGTATCTTATTTGCTCTTTTGTTCTTTGTCTCCCATCAAATTTGCTTATAGACGTGCCATACTTCTGTATTATCTGGTGAATCTGTAAACAAACAGCACTCATGTTAGCATTTAAAATATTTTCTATAGAGTAGCCCTCACAAAACCTTTGATATGAATGTTATTGTCCTTTTAAAGATGACATAGAGACAGAGAGATTATGTGATTTGTTCAAAGACTTTGCATTGGAGTAGAATACAGAACACCATCCCTGTGTTTAAAATGCAAGAAAACCTTTCTTATAAATGATGTGATATTTCTTGTGCTGGGTTTTTTACTATTAATTTGAAGGTATACCACGTAATCCAGGATTGTCAGTTGACATCAGCTTTACATCTACATCCTGTTGATTTAAGAGTTTAAAGTTAAATTGAATCCATATAAAGAAATTCTGATTTCAGTTTTATGTCTAAATAATTGTATGTGTATCAAACATCAGAATGTCTTTGAAAATTATAATGGCTTCTCTTGGACTGGACAGTATAATGACTATCTCTTGGAGTTACTTCATGATCATTATAATTGGGAAGTTTTTCTTAATATCCTCATAACTATCCTATATCTGTAGCAAAGATAGGTAAGAGAAACTTTCCAACTATAAGGGTAGTGAAACACTAAAATATGCTTCCCATGGGAGATGTTAAATCTTCATTATAGAAGTTTTAAGAAGAGGTTTATCAAACATCTCTCAGGGATGGACTTTAGTATATTTCATATTGCCTGTATGCAGAGAGATGTGCTTAGGTGACCTTTTGAAATCCCTTCCAGACCTACAGTTCTCTGATTCTATATCTAAAATGCTTAGTACCCATTAAGAGCCTTTTTGAATATTTAAGGACATCCATGATGTTTGTTTTATGTTAGTGATTAGGATAAAAAGTTATGTTCTAAGCTTAACTATAAAAATGGATGCTGGAAATACAAAATCAGAAAAATGGAAAATGGCTGTAAGTAATATATTTGGTTCTTGGATTTTTGTTAACGATGCCTAAGATTAATGATAGCTATATTGGTTTATGCTGCTAAAGATTTACTCTTCTTCCTTGGTTTTATTTCTATGAAGTCACCACAGCAGGTAACAGGACATTATTTATGTCAAGGTAAAAAGAGGAATAGCAAGGAGCTAAGGAAACCAAGACTCATTTTGCTGTTCTTCTGAGATGCACTGCCTTTATTTCTCTAGATTTTTGTAGAACTTTTGTGATTTGTATGTAGACCTTTAGTTGTCCTTACCATAGTCGCTGAGGGGACCTGCTCCAGAGCTGGCCCAACCCACAGTGGAGCAGCAGATCTTGGCACACAGGGGGTTTCCTGAGGCAAGGAAACGCCAGGGCAGTGGAGAGACGCACCAGGAACCTGCAGCTCTTTCCGGAGATGAGGCCTGGGCATTGGCAGAACAACAGCGGCCCACCCCCACACCTATGAAAAGCAGTCTAGGGAGTGCTAGTGACCAGAAGCGCTGCAAACAGAGCATGGCACAGCAATTTGCACAGAAGGGTGCGCAGGGAGTCATCACCCTACCAGCCCAAGAGGTGAGTTCAGTTGGTGGTCATCACCCTCTCAGAAGGAGCTTAGCTATGGTATCCACCTGGCAGATAGTTAAGTCCTTTGCATGGCAGAAAGTTAAGTCCTTTAATCCTTTAAGTCCATGTTAAACATGCAGCCATCCAGATCTCAGGCTGCTGAGAGTGCCAAAGCCTCTCACTGGTAACGGACAGCTGTGTGAGGTGTGACCAGGTGGACAATCTGCTCAGCCTGGTGGCAGAGCTACAACTCCAGAGATAGACTCATGGAACCATGCTCCGCCCTCTCTGAGAACAGAAACAGGAACAGTCACCAGAAAAAAAACAAGGTCAAGGGGGTCCTGTATCCTTGCCCCGCCAGGCTGAAGGCAGTAGCTTAAAGGAAAG
>NW_010521413.1:4135-16291 GCF_000687285.1 Phaethon lepturus | reverse complement strand
GTGAGAAACCCCGTGTGAGCTTTGCCCAGAAAGGCGCGGCGTCGGGAAGTTAAGCGAGACAGCAGACAGGGAAGAAGGATGTGGCGTGTGATGGTAATCGCTCTTCTTAATTGCTTTGACTCCAATGACCAGTCATTTCTTATCCTAACAAAGACATGAGAGCTCTCCGGTCCCGACTGCGAAGCAGATCCCAAAGGTAGCTCCTCTTCTTGCTCCGTCACGGACCCAAACAGCCTTGTGCCCGCCGGCCCCAGGACCGAGCCGGCGTCCGGACATAGAGGTGGCCCACAGGCCCCCAAACGGCCTGGGGCCCGCGGGCCCCAGGACCGAGCCGGCGTCAGGACATAGTGGTGGCCGGTCCCGGGGTCACAGTCCCGCGGGGGGCTGAGCCCGAGGAACCCAGAGGGGTTTTGCCGGAGCGAGGGGTCGTGCGAGGCATCGGTCCTGCCACCTCCGCTCCTGCTGCCAGTGGCGATCCAGGCGTAGAAAGGCAAGGCGTGAAGCTGCCATCGGTGTGTTACCGAACCCCTTTGAGCTACATAGGCTCCCGATGCTCAGCTATACAATTCACACTGATTCCTCAGTAAACTCATGGTCTAAAGCCAACGGGAGCGGGTGGAGAGGTGCCTGCTGCTTCTCGGTTGGGCTTGATCCAGCACAGAATAATTGCGATGACTGTTTCACTCTGTGCCTGACAGTTCAGGGCTTCGAAATCCCCCACAAAAGAGACCTGCCTATAGAAACTTGACTTGGAGTCCAAAGCGAAGCTGCAACTGGCACAAGTGCAGATCTTCAGGCTCAATCAGATGCATAAAGACAGGCAGGCCAAGCTGAGGTGGGAATACGTTGCTTCAGCTGTGCACAGAAAGCTGCTGAAATTTTCCATATCAGAGAGATGCGTTATGAAAAGGGGTAGTCTGGCCTGGGGTTTGCACGGAGGAAAACGACAGCGATGACGATAGCAGCAACAAAAAGCTCCCCTTGCTTCCCACACTGGTGGGAATTGCTTGTTTATTCTCTCCCGATGACTTTCTGAGCCAGCTTTCCCCATGGCCAAGTTCAAAAGCATCTGCCCGTTTGCCCCTGGTGTGTCACAAGCTCCGGCAGCCCGTCGGGGAGGATGGCTGTCACCAACGTCACCGCTGGCAGTGGAGCTGTGTGCCCAGCCCGGCCGCATCGCCGCTGTGAGAGCCGGGCCGGGGATGATGCATTTGGGCTCGGAGATGCCCGGAGGGCGGCCGCGTTGTGGAAAGGGGCTGACTGAAGCAGTTGTGGGTATTTATTTGATGCAGAATGGTGATTTCATGCGTTTCTCCTCATTCCCTCCAATGACCCTCTTGGTGATTAAATGAGCAGTTCAACTACAGGGGGAAAGCATTGGTCATGCTCTGAATTGTGCTGGTGATGTTCAAAATGAATCTGAGGAGGAGAGAAATGCACACTGCTGCTCTGCAGGAGATTTTTAACTAGTCTTAAATATTCAGTCCAAGTGAGAGAGGTCATGTTTTGCGACGGGGAAAACTTTGCTCCTTGCTCCCAGCAACATCTTTCTCTCCGGTAAGGAATAACTGGCCCAGCTCGGGCATGCAGTCGGGAAGGCTGGCGGGCCCAGCCATGGCCACGAGAGGACTTTCGCCTCCGTGCTGCATTATAATTCCCCCAGCATTGCAGTAGTGATGGACACTCGGACATCGGTTGCATTAAACATAGGGTCAGTCATTTCCCTGCCTTCATTCTTTGTCTGTAATTCTGCATCTAATGGCAGCAATTAGTCACTGTCCAAGAAGGGATGAGCAAGCTCCTGGCTCATCCCCGCTCTCTGACGGATCTGCCTCTCCAGAGGGATGGAAAGGTCATTAGCAGAGGGTTAGTTATTGATCGTCTTGGGGGAGAGAGAGGGTCCAGAGGTGAAGCTCAGCACCTAGCTTAAGCGATGGGCCAGAGAAAGGAGAAGAAAAATAGGCTGGCAGCAGCCCCAGAGAGCGCACAGCCACCATGCCATAGATGCAAAGGACAAATGCTTATTGATTGGAGAGCTGTTTTTGGAGGTAGGTTATTTCTTTTTCCTCCCTAAGGCGGGGGCCAATTATGGCTTTTGACTGGCAGAGACAAATGCCGGGAGTACCAAGGCTGGGTTTCCTAGGGCCAACCTGCTTCTCCACACGGTGGGGTGGCAAAAATGTGCACCCCTTTTACTGGCTGGAAGAAAGAAACGATGTCCCAAGAAGGGGGACGGGGCTGCTTTTTGCATGCACTCTTCTGCCAGTTGTGCAGGAGCAGCTCTGCACCATGGCTTGCAAAATGGCGCGGAGGAAAAGAAGTAAGGAGTAAGTAGCTCTTGCCGAGGAAAAACGTGAATCAAAGGCAACCCTGAGCGCAGGGCTGGTGAAGGAGTTGGGCAGTGGCTGTGCTGAAGTGAGGAAAGAAGGATCCAGGGCAGATTTGACGATTCGATCAGCTCGTTTCTGGCACTGGCTTTAATTAAGTTGTGCAGCAGATAAATGAAGACCATTGCCAAGTTCCTAGGAAGGATGCAGGAAGGAGCTTTAGAGCGGATGAGGGTCAGGGTCACATAGGGGTAGGGAGTCGGGGAGAGGCTGTCCGATGGGCTGCTGGGCTCTTCTCCCTCACTTTGGCCATCAGTCCCGTGTCAGAGCCTGTTAAACACCCTCTGACCTTCTCTTCCATCACAGCCGTATCAAAAAGAAGGATGAGATTATTGACCGTGTCAACAGGGCTGATAAATCACAGCCTCTGAGCCTGGCATCACAGGATCTCCTCAGTCTGCTTGGGTTGGGTTTCATCCTCTGCCCAGCTCCAAGGGTCCCTCCATAGGTGCGGAGACAGTGATCCTGGAGAGACATCAGCAGTGATGCTTCATGCTACCAAAGCTCTTTCTTAGGGCCTCCTTATGCCTTATTTCTTCCCTCCTTTTGCCTGGGCAGTAGTAGCTTTGTTTCCCAGAGGGGCGCCTGGCTGTATTTGCTGATGGGTAATCTAGCTCCTGGAGGCTCCTTTCTCTTGGAAGGAGGCATGAAACCATTTTGGCTCCTTCAGGTCAAGGGCTGCACATCAAAATAGGGGCACAATGGGGAGCAGAAGAGCTGACAAGCCCACCCAACCCTTGAAAGCAACACTGCCAAGAACGTCTTGATGCCCAGTCCCATCGGGATGGCTGACATCCATAGGCAGAAGCAGGAACGGCTTCGTCTGCAGGTGGGAAGAAGGGAATGCAGCAAGATGGGATATCTGCACCCTTTCCATGGCTCGTGTTGTCTCCATCCTGCAAACGGAGCGCAACCCTCTTGTCTGTAGTGATTATCCTGTCCTCAGAGGCTTCTTTGACCTTCAGCACCAGATGGATAATGCTGCGGGCAGGCAGGAGGAAGGCTCGGGGAGCGCTGCCTTCAATACGGCTTCGCCCTCCTGATTTATACGGGGGAGAGAGCGGTGCTGATGCACGCTACTGCTCATAGATTATCTTCATTCTAGCAGCAGTCAGGCAGACAGGAGAGGTAAACGGAGAGCTATCTGCCACCCTATCCGTCACCTTCCCTCCGGCAGTGACGGTGGCTGCCGCCGAGCCGTCTCTTCCGAGAGGAACTTTCTCTCTCCATCAAACACTGCAGAAAAAAGTCATATTCTGCGAACGGGTCCATGCATCTCTGGAGAGCTTGTCATGGCCGCGTCTCTCCTCAGCTCCCCTGGATGGGAAAATGCTGGAGAGGAGCCGATAACCATGGTCTCGGGGGGAGCAGGAGGCAGGGTTGAGGTCTCTGTTCAATCCAGAGCGGCTGTGTTTCAGGGTCTGAGCATGGTAGTTCAACCAGAGGAAGGTAAATCAAAGGCGCTGGAGACCCAGTGTGATTTCTTGCATTGCCTTTTTTTTCCCCCTCTCCTCACCTCTTAGGCCTTAGTTTCCTGAACTGGGATTAGTCTTAATCTTGCTTACCCTCTTCCTAGGGGAGTGTGGAGGCTTGTTCTGTTCATGTCTGGAAAATGCTCTGAAATCCTCTGATGAAAGGTACTGACAGAGCACCAAGGATTTCCAGGATTCCCGGATTTAGATAAATAGATAGGCAGACAACTGGTGGGAAAGCACTGGGGGCTGAGGAGGTGGTTTTATCAGCTGTGCTGCCGCACCGTGTCCTGCTCCGGTGGGGCTTGGTGTGCCGGGGTGGACCGGCAGCGGGGTCCCTGCGAGATGCCCCATGCAAAGGACATGAAGAAGCCCATTTTTTAGAGCAGAAAGTAGAAAGTCTTGTACCGGCATCAAGCAGGAGCGTCTCAGGAGGAGGGGTGGGAAGCCTGAAGGCAAGTTATACCTTTCTTCTCTCGCTGCCTCTGAGAACACATGAATTATCCAGCCTTCGCTGCCCGGAGAGCGGGATCAAACCCAGACGTGGAGAGCGCTGGCTTTGCTGCCGAGGGATGGGCAGACGAGGGATGCGCTACGAGCAGGTATGGGGTGTGCAGGCGTGAAACCCAGTGCTCCCTCTTGGAAGGCAACATGTGCTTTGGGTCTGAATTTAATTTTAATTCCCCCTTTTTCATAAGGTTTTTTGGTGGGGGTTTTTTTTTTGTGAGAGAGTCATGCCTTAGAGCTCTGTACTCTTTTTTTTTTTTTTTTCAGTCGGCTGTATGTAAAATGTGCCCAGTAGCCCAAACATAATGAGTTTACTCAGTGTGGAGCCAAAGTAGTGTATGTGCAGAGAGTGCAAAGCCCAGCTCTGCAGGTTCCCAGTGCTGCTGGTTTACATCACGTGTGTTGGGTAGCCCCGAACGAACTCTTTCCACCTAAACATCTGTAGGCTGCAGAGAAGATGGGAGACCATATATCCCCATCTTCCTTTTGCTTGAGAGGCCCCTGTTCCTAACACAAATCCGATCAGCATCCCGCGGCCGAGCAGCCTGGGCTTTGGTGCATTCAAAATTGCCCTGCGGCGTGCGATGAGCAAAATTTGAATGCCTGGTGAGCAGCAATCCATCGAGCAGGAGCAGGGGGATATATTACTCCAAATGGAAATAATTTCTATTGCTAGGGAAGAGAGTGGCCTGTTCTGAGCTATTGCACTGGACTGCTCAGTAATTTGCGTGGTGCAGATGGGAGGACAGAGCCTTATTTCGAGAGAAGGCTTGAGTCAAATTGTTAAGGAAGAAACATAGTCAGAAAGAGCCGGGAAGCATAAAGATCAAAGTTGAAAATCATTTACATTTCATCAAGAACTTGTGGAAAAAGGACAAGAAAAAAAATCCGTTGGTTATGCCAGTTTTTCAGCAAGAGGAATACGATTAGACTAGGAAGAAAATGCATAAATTGACGTTTCCCTGTATTTTCAAAGCAAGAATTGACTGCTGAGCCACAAGTGTTACTTGAAGTGACATTTGCGGACGCATTGTGAAAATCCTCCGCCAGCAAAAGGCCTTGTTCAGCACCCAGCCAAATGTCACTCTGAACCCCGGGATGCTCTCGCGAGCGCTCTGACGGCAGAAACGCACCGCGGGATCCAGGGGCTTGGAGTAGATGGAGTTGAGGTTATCCATAAAGGTTGGTTGGTTTTTGCTCTGCCCCCAGCCTTTCACCTCTAGTTTTTGGGGCAGAGAGAGCCCTCAGCACCGGCGTGAAGCGGTGGCTCCTCCAGGGCTGCCGGTGGGCAAAGGGAGAAGCAGACACAGGCAATGCATCGTCGGAATGCAATTTGTCCTCTTGCCCAACCCCTTTGAATGTTCGTGTATCATTCCTCTATCTGTAGCATTTTAATGCCTTTATAAAATGTTTCCTAACGACAGAAAGATAATTTGGCTAATGCAGCTCTGCGCAATTAGGTTCCCTAGTTAACATCATGTTCCTGCGTCAGATGCCCTTTCATCTCCTAGCCTATTTTTCATACCCTAGGTAAATATGTTTAATAATCAATTGGCATATTATTAACGCACAATAACGATCTTACTAAATCGAAGCTCAATCTTTATTTGAGACACTTACAGTAAATATTGACTGTTCTGCAGAATTATGGCAGAGCCCTGAGGAGTCTGTTCCAATGGGAACTGGATCCATTTTTTAATACTAGTTATTGATTTTCGGCAAGCGAACTGCCTTGAGGCATCTGTGGTTTTTCTCCTCCCTCGTGAGCTGCTGGGAGGCGGTGGGCACGCACCGGGTAGACGATTTCCCTTTGCTCCATCAATAGTGCCATCGCTAGAGATGGGCAGAGCTGGTGGGCATTTCTCCATCTGCCTTTGGAGGCTTCCCCAAGGTCGAGGTCACTCCTGTCCCCACGGTGCTGGCAGGGGACAGGTATCGCCTGGCCAGCTCCTTGCCATTAACCGCGCCTGCTGCGAAGATGCTAGTTTAATTTTCCGCCCTTAATTGCTGCTAAGGAACAAAAATAGGCTTGTTTGGTGATTTGATGAAGACTCATGCCAGCTGCCATTTTCTTGCTGTCCCATGACCTGTCCGTATGAGGACGGAAGAGAAATGACATTCGCTTCTCCCCGCGCGTCCCTGGATGATGTGCCGCTGGCATCTCCACGTGGACGAGCCGGACAACATGCAGGTGAGGTGTTTACAGCCCTGCTGAGAAGACCCACTCTCTTCCCCCATGCTCTCTGCGTCTCACCAGTTCGGCCCTTCAATCAGGGACAGCCTTGGGAGAACTGTTTTGCGTGCTAATTCGGGCGCACATCCCCATGGGTGAGGCCAGTTACCCTGCTCGTGCTGTTATTTGATGATGGTCCCATCAGCTCGATGCGTGAGGTTGCTTTCCCCAGAGGAATGGGTTTTAGCTCTCCGCCAGTGCTTACAAAAGCCAAGGGAATAGCAGACATCTCTGTTTTCCCCTCGGGTGGGAGAGGAGGGAGATGGAAATTAATCACGTCCCATGCAAGGTCTGTGAGCAAGTGCCTCGGAGGGATCAGGCGGGGTGTTTTTCCCCCGTTATTATTTTGTAAGAGCTCGGTGTTCTTCCACGGAGAGAGGTTTGAAGGGAAGACTGGCTCTCAGGGCTGTGAGTTACCGCGTGGCATGTACTGCACACATGGAGTTCTTCGGGAACGACTTTGCAGATCGTGCTTATGGTGGCCAGTGCATCTGCTGAAGATAGCAAGAGACAAGGAGCATCTTTGTGCGAGGTGTATGTGCGTGAAGGCAGGGATAGCTGTCCGCGCTCTACCCGAATCCCGAGGACTTTCCAGTTGTGGACGAGCCCTTGTAAATGGATGTGATCCCCCGTAATGACGAGAGCTCATTCCTGGGCTGTGGGTTTGTCCCCACAGCCACAGCTGGGGAAGGGCTGTGCCTTTGCCTTGGCCATAGCTCATTGAGATGTGAAGTCCATTGGCGTGGCTGACTGTCTATGTATATTTATGTAGAAGACTTCGCATCCCTGGAAGGTGCTGTTGCTTGTTATTTTGACTGATTACAGGAGAGTGACTGTACTACAATAGCAGGAGCCACTCATTAGCTTTGGCGTAGCGAGAGAGAAATCAGCAACTCATTCCAGCCACATCCGCCCCTGGAGGTGAATATTAAACAGGAATTGATCCTGGGTAATGAGAACACAGCCCGGACTGCTGCGATTAGCACTGGTTGAATTTTAAATAGTTAATTATTACAACAGGCGAAGGGAGCTTGTTGGGGGGCAGGTGAGTGTGTTGCCTTCGGGGTGGTGGGTGTGTGTTGAGGGGTAGGAGTTGGTGTGGTTGCAATGAGCGTTCGGTGAGGCGGGGGGATGTGGATGGGTCATGTTTGGAGGGCTTGCGTGCGTACGGCATATGTGTGAGCGGGGTACGCCAGGGATGCTGCCTGGAGAGCGCTGGGAGGGCTTTTATCTGGGGGAGGAGGTAGGTGGACAGCCCCGTGCCTTTTGGGGGATTTGGAGGTATCTATCTTGGATTGAACAAGTTTTGGGCAGGGATTCAAAGAACTGCTGGAGATGACGGTCTGGGAACACGTGCGTATGTGCTGCTCCACCTGAATCCACTTCCAGTCCCTCCAGCCTCAGGTCAGGTAAAACCCGGAGGACTCGGGTCAGGCAGCAGGTCTGGAAAGCTGCGGTGGGAATATATTGAAGACGGTTTTTCTTGCGTTCCCCCATCTCTGTTGGCTTCCTTCTTCTGGAGCGCTGCACAGACACAAAGGGAAGGCGAGAGAAGGTGGTGGTACCAGGGGAAGGCATGCTATCTGCCTGGAGACGGGGGAATTATCCAGCTCAAATAAGTATCTTTCAAAAAGAGAGGAAGAAAGAGAATTTCACCCTTCTCCTCACCCCACGCCTCCCAAAATACCAAATCACCATGATTAAAAATTGACTCAAATGGACAAGCAGGCACAGTAATTGATTGTGGCCTTTCATTCTTGCAGCCACACTTAATTAACCTTTAGACTCAAATACCAAGCACTGGTAAGACAGAAAGGTGTAGGCAGGGAAGAAGAAGACAGTGCCTGTTGGGAGGATCCTGGGCTGTAAGATGTCCTTCAGGGTGAAGGCTCCTGGACGATGCTGGGATGCTCAGGGGAAGAGCAGGTTACCCCCCACCACCCACCCTGGGCCCAGTGTGTTCCAGCTCAGCTCCGTTTCGTGTGCTGTTACCGATATTTATTGCTGTCATCGTGCTTAGGACCGCAGTCAGGAGCTGACGCCGAGTTGTGCTCAGTGCTGTAGGAAGCCATCGAGCTGACAAACTATGCACCGGTGGGTTTGTCTTTCGTGCTATGACCGTTACGTTGTAGTTGTTGGGAAAAAAAAAACGACAAAATGTCTGGCAAGGAGTGCTGTAAATGGACTCAGTGGTAGCAAAAAGCTGTCGTTTGAAGGGTGCCTGGTTTTTGTTGGGCTCAGAGAGGCCAGCGCTGAGCCTAGTGGTTAAGAGGCTCGCAGGGTTGCCTTGCAGGGGATGCATACCGTTGACCATGGGCAGCATCTGATGGGTGTTGGACCAGATGACCTTTAAAGATCCCTTCCAACCCAAACCATTCTGTGATTCTACGATCCTGGTGTGTCTGCCGTTAAATCAGTCTCCAGAACTGAACCAAGAGCATGTGGCAAGCAGGGGTTACTGTGGCCGTTCCCTTAGGGAAGGGTTCAATATACGTTATTGAGTATGAGAATCTGAGAGAGTCAAGAATAAATGTCCTGACATTGGGCTGCATGGAGCTTGGTCTTCCCACAATATTACTTCCTAGGCAGACTTTCCCAGGCTGTTCCCCTGAGGATCTGTGCGAGAGTGTTCTTGGGTGCAAATTTTTGGTGGCCTGCCAGTCTCCCACGTGTCACCCTTTCCTTTCAGCCATGGACCCTGTGCTTTCATGCTCATGATCGTTGATGCAAAAATCCTCTGGCCTCCTTACAGCATGAGTTGTCTCTGTTCTGTGCAATGAAAACGTTCTTTGACCTGGAAAGACATTGCCAGCAGCAGATGGAGTAGACCTGCAGGCCAGCTGGTCCATGCCCTGCCAGGTGCTGTGGTTGCTTTGGTTTTAAATGTTTTGGCTTAGAAAGAACTTTGAGTCCATCCTGGAATCGAGGATGTATCAGTGGAAAACTTGGGGACAGGCATCAAAATGTAGACTATAAACGAGGTTACTCATTTCAGAGGAGACAAGGATGAACGATGAGGAGGCTCCAAGTGGTTGATCTAATGAAGGCAACGTGGCTTTGAAACTCTTATGTAGTATCAGTTCTGGTTTGCAGATCAAACCCTGGTTCAGGATTAAAACAGGGTGCCTGGATTGGTGAGTATGGCTGAAACCCAGAAGCATGAATGCAAGTAGCTTGTGTTGCCTGGCACAATAAATAGGAAGGATTCTTCTAAGAACAGTGGCAGCTCTTGAATGTCCCTGGGATATCGTTTGCTTCCAGACGTGTGAGTGCCTGAGCATCAAGGAAGCCTGGTCCCAAATTTTTGGACAGGGCTGCGATGAGATGGAGCGATGCCTGGCTCAGCTCCTGCTCTGGACTTGGTGGCACTTTCTTCGCGGTGAGCTGGGTCCTACCGGCAGCTCTTTCTGTATGCATCTCCCTGCGATCGGGGGGCCTCGGGAGGCTCCGAGACAAATTGCATTTGTGCATATCAGATGGAGACTTCGGGGGTTTGAGCAGGAATTCTCTGCCTTTTGTCTTTTGTCATTAGGAGTCAGGGATGGAGGTGACAACAGAGTCATGTATGAATACAAAGTAAACAAAGCTGTGTGTGGGTGTGATGACATGTTTCTTTTGTCCATAATGTATTCATCCTCTGAGTGCTCCAGGGTTATGCATTTAATTTGTTGTGCAATTGGCAGCTTTAGAAGTACTTAAGCATCCAGCTATCCTTGCCTAAAAATAACTGAAAAGCAAGTGGGTGGTTTTTTTCAGGATGAGGGGAAGAGAGGTGGGCCAAGGAGACAAACGTATTCTGCAAGCCAGGGATGCAGTGCACAATCCTGACAGGTCTACCATGCTTTTCTGGTTATTCTGGTCTTTTCTTCTCCCCTTCCCTAGTTAGAAGCAGCTCTGGCCATGAGCAAATATAAGGGAAGGGAGAGTAGGCTGCTGATTAGAGCACCAGCCCAGGTTTTAGAAGATTTGGGCTGAATCGCTCATTTTGCTGCTGCCTTTCTGTGTCATCCCAGGCTCTCTGCACCTCTCTGCAGTCATAATATAATACCGTTTCTGCACAGGGGTGTTGCAAGAGTAAATATATTAAAGACCGGGAGGCGTTAAGGTACTGTGGTACCTGCATAACAAGGGAGTGTGCGCTTGCAAATCTCAGCGTCTCAGAGGGTCGACGAACGCAACCTCAAATTTATTATTTTTAATATCTCATGATTTCTGAGTCAGTCGGAAGATTTGTAGCTGACCTTGGCAGGGAGAGACCTGCCTTGTCAGGTCCAAGGCAGCTGGTTTGGCTTCACTCCCTTCATGCTGTTGGGTCCCAGCTCTGCCTTTCATTAGAAGCAGCACCCATAGGAGTATCTCCAGCCCGAGCTGGACACAGAGCCCATGGTACTGGCAGCGTGGGCTCTCTCTGGCACTCCTGACCAGGTAATTTAGGGTTTTGAGTTAGTCTGGGTGCTTGGCACTCCTTGAAGACTGGCCTACAGGGGTCAAGGTGCTGGTGACTGCAGTGTCTCACCGTTGTTCACCTCAACAAAGCGGTGGGTGTCTGCAGAGCTACGGACCCGGTGCTGCTTGTGCGAGGGACTCGTGCACCAAACCATGCCCTCGTACAGGTTTTCAGGCTGCTCCCTCTCTCTGTTTAGCGGCTGAACCGTGCTGGAGCAGTTCCTGAAACGCTGGCGGATGTGTTTGGCAGCTGCTAACGGGGGTGAACTTTTTGTTTCAGAGCCTGCAAAAGTTTGGAGCGGAAAAACCTTGCGAGCCCAGGGCCTGAACCCCTAGGAAGATTAAAATTCCCTACCCCTGCTTTACAACGGCGCTGAGAGTCTGTCTGGCAAGACAGGTTCATTAACAAATTAATAGAATAATCAGCGGGGCTTTGTGTGCGTTTTGCAGATAAAAAACTGGTAACAGCATTCTTTGGCTCTTTAATGGATTGATAAGAGCCAACTATCTGCTCCGTGGCGGGGCTAATCGCGGCGATAACAGAGGTTAAATCAACTGCGGGGCTCTGGCGAGGGTACTCACAGAGGGAGCTGCTTTGGAGGGATGGATGGAGGAGGTTTTTAAACGTGATAAAAGGGAATAGGCAGCACAGCGAGGGAAGGGAGAGAAACCGGTGCCAGCTCCGTGAATATTTGCAGGAGCGCTGCGTGAAGCCCCCAAGGGCCGCCCCTCTGGGAGGTTTGTGCGGTTAGAAAGTGTAAAAAGGCTGTAAGGGAGCTCCGTCTGCTCTCCAGCCTTTCCGTGGTGGTTTGGACAAAGAAGGAAAGTGGTCGCCAGCCTCTTCTCCTCACGATAAGCAGCCGGGGACGTGTTTCTGTCAGGCAGGGGGGGGGCAGGCGGGGCTGCCTGCAGGATCCCAGGCTGGTGCGGCACAGCCAAGGCACCGCCCGGTCAATGGCCTCACCACCAACCGCCCGTGCAGAGCCAGGCGTGAGCCTCTTTACGAGGATTTCAAGGTCCTTCCTAACACAGATTGGACCGGGAGGGCAGAAACCAAGCCACCCCCGGCCGTGCTTAGCCGGGCATCCCAGCCCAGCATCCTCACGGCAGC
>NW_010521413.1:2974-3724 GCF_000687285.1 Phaethon lepturus | reverse complement strand
GCCCGGCGGGGCAGCCGGGTCGGGCAGCGCTTCGCGTCCCTTCCAAATCCAGGTGTCTCGTGGTCTTTTTTTGGACAAAGACCGCAGCCTATCTCCTCTCTGCCCGCGACTTTTTTTTTGGGGAGCAGCCCTTGCTTTGCAGACCGGGGAGCCGCGTACGCGGCGGCTTTGGCAGAACCGTCATTTTACCTTCATAAATTCCAAACGTGCGCGCTGAAATATCGGTGGCGATGAAAGAGGGAGATCCTTGGGCTTGCCTCGGGAATGCAGCGGTGGGGAGCGATGGGGACTCGATGCTTGTTTTGCTTTCTTCAGCCTTCCTGCTTGGGGGTTTTGGGGTGCATTTGGTGTCCGGGGACCTCTGCTTCCGTGCCACGCCGAAGGTGGAGGGTTTGTCCTCGCGTCACCTCCCCAGCCGGCCAGCAGCTTGCTCTCGGTAGGCTGCGAAAGCGGGTTGCGGAAAGTGGCCGTTGGGGCTGCGATGGGTAGCACTTGCCCGTGTCTCTCCCTGAAGGGCTATTAACTTATACAATATTTGCTTTGTTAAAGAAAGGACGTTGTCAGGCGGCTTTCAAGTGATGTGTGAAAGTGACTCTAATAAGATGTTCGGGGGAAGCCGGCAGGCAGCCCCGCCTCTCCTCCAAACCTCTCCAAGTCTCCTTTGAAAGGAGCATCAGCAACCTTGATCCTCCTCCTCCACTAGCCGCGGCGCTCGCCGCACTCCCTGCAAACTTCCCCGGGGCAGCGGGC
>NW_010521413.1:545-2779 GCF_000687285.1 Phaethon lepturus | reverse complement strand
TACCGAAGGCTTGTGGGCTGGTGGTCAGGGGATGTGCTTGCCGGCTGGGGTCTCCCCTCTTCCAGCATCCCTTGGATGGCAAACCCCAGTATGCCATCGCCACCAGCTTGTCCTAGCCAGGCTCTGGCTGTCTAACATTGACTGTCAAAGGATCAAATGCTGCCTACTTTTCTCAACAGAATTGGTTTATCAACAGTGAGAATTGCTTACAGAATCACAGAATCATTAAGGTTGGAAAAGACCTTGAAGGTCATCAAGTCCAACCACCAACCCAGCACCGCCGTGCCCGCTAAACCACGTGCTGAAGTGCCACGTCTGTTGAGGGGTTTCGATGCTCCCTGGGGTCTCCCTGGCAAGTTAAAGAGATTTAACCAGCGTTGCTCGTGCGCCGCTTTTCTCCGCGGGCCAGCGAGCAGCGTGGCCGGCTCTCCCCTTGCCTACCCGCAGCGTGCTGCCCGCCGCACGTGCGCTACCTTCGCCGACGCCGGGGTGAAGAGTGGGGTTATTTAAGGAGCTCTTGCATCCGTTGCTGGGACATTTCCCTTTGTTATAGGGGCAAAACCCACCCCCAAATCAAAGGAGCTTCTGGTGCAATGAGATGCCAAGATCAGCGTGCGCAGCCCTGGGAATATAAATCTGCGTGTGTAAACCCTCCCGGGTAAACTGTGAACGTTCTTCTTTGGGTTTCGTTGTTTTTGCGAGTATCGAAGGAATTAACTAATTAATGCCGTGCGCTCCTGGCCCACCTTTCCTCCCAGCACCTCCAATCCCATTGCAGGTTTTCCTTCTTTGAAAGCAGGGTAATTTGCCCGGCAAAGGGGGAAACTGAGGCACCGGTCCAAGCGCAGCGGCTCCCGGGTAAACTGTGAACGTTCTTCTTTGGGTTTCGTTGTTTTTGCGAGTATCGAAGGAATTAACTAATTAATGCCGTGCGCTCCTGGCCCACCTTTCCTCCCAGCACCTCCAATCCCATTGCAGGTTTTCCTTCTTTGAAAGCAGGGTAATTTGCCCGGCAAAGGGGGAAACTGAGGCACCGGTCCAAGCGCAGCGGCGGGGGAGGGGGCGGCGGGTTTTCCTTCTTTGAAAGCAGGGTAATTTGCCCGGCAAAGGGGGAAACTGAGGCACCGGTCCAAGCGCAGCGGCGGGGCTGGGCTCGCAGAGCCCTGCCTGCGGCTCTGCCCGCTCCTCTTCCTCCCTCCCCGCTCTCCTGTTGTCAATCCCAAATGACAGGAGGCTTCCAGCTGCCTCAGATGGAGCAGGACTGTTAATAAAACATCAAAACCATCAAACTCATTAGAATCTAAAGAGGGAACAGAAATGGGAGATAAAAGGTGATCGCCCGCCTCGGCTCCCTCGGTCCCCAGAGAGATGCTTGCACCCCAGGGGGGTGTTAACTTGTGGAAGGAACTTTTAGGAGGTGCCAGCAAGCGGGAGGGGAAAAAGGAATAAACAGGTACAAATAAAAGTCCCAAGGGTGTAGGTGCGGAGCTCAATTTCTGCACGGGGCGGTGATGCAAAGGTGCCATCTGCTAGCCCAGAACAATATCTTAATTCAGGGGTAAGGAGCCTTAACACAAACTCTGGCAGTAACTAACTCTTTTTTTTTTTTTTATTAATTTTTTTTTATTTTCATAAGTGTTCCGGGGTTGTTGGGAGGCTTAATTAATTAGTTAAGATGTTTTCCACTGTTATTGTGCCTCCCCTCAAAGGCTTCTGACAGTAAATCCTCATCAAGTGGAAGATCTAATAAGTGCCAATTATTGAAGTTTGCTAATTGCCAGATAATAATAATGCTGATTAATAATGCTTTTAACACCACTGTTGATTTCAAATGTGGGTACATGTGCCGCAGCACCATTGACTTAAATTGTAATTTCTTCTGCTTTGTGGCCAAGTGGGGTAAAAATCAGGTCAGTGGTATTTATTTTTTTTTTTCCAAAGAGCATATTGTTCTAACCCCTCTATAAAAACCTGCTAAGTTCACAAGCAAGCGATTTAAAAATAAAGAAAGAAGCGCGGGAGGATAATGCATCGCAGAGAAGCGCTTCGTTCATTTCCTTGACAAGTGTAATTTAATTTTAATTATTTATGATTCTTCATAGCCCGCTAGTAAATGTTCTGTAGTATATTTTGTAAAGCTAATGAAGTCTTAGTAATAGGAGACCTAACTCGAGCCCCGCACGGAGCAGCGGGGAGACGCAGCTTGCCTCTCGCCTTCTGGTTTGCGCCCGGCC
>NW_010521413.1:0-303 GCF_000687285.1 Phaethon lepturus | reverse complement strand
TCCGCGCCGGCCGGTTGTGTGGGAAACGGATCCCAAAGCTGTAGTCTGGACTCACCGTAAAACTCCTTGCTTTTTGAGCCGTAGGGATGGGAGAGCTGCAGCGAGCGGGCAGCGGGCAGTTAGAGCATCCCGGCTGCCCCTTGGGGGTCGCGATACCGCTGGGGAGGTTAGGAAATCGGGTCTTCCTCTAAATTCCTCTCTGATTTCTGCCCCTAACTGCCCCAGAGGGTAAGGAAACGTGGAGCAAGGAAGGGAGGCCGCTTGCTTTGGGCTGCCCAGAAGGGGACGAGAAAGCGTGTTCCT
>NW_010521412.1:10815-16791 GCF_000687285.1 Phaethon lepturus | reverse complement strand
TTGCCGGCTGGGGCTAAACCACGACAGTATAGGAGATAAGTAACTTTATCTGTGAACTTCTCTGTAGAAATGAGTAGGTTCAGTCATTTAGTCCTTATAATCAGACTACCCACAGAAGAGTGTGTGTGTGCATGTGTAGATATGAACTTGTGTTCAGACACAAACTTGCTCTGTGATCTGCCTTCCAGCTGTGCATCTGGAACATGATGTATATGAGCAGCTGTGTCACTGTGCAACTGCTGTAGTGTGGTGTGGGGAAAGGGCAGCGGAAGTACAAGGAAAGAATTATCTTAATGTGCAGAGAAGCAACACTAGATGTTTTCTTTCTGCCTGCAGGCTAGTGCTGAAATCCTCATCACAGGATAACATGTAAATACGCACCAGACACCTCTTCCTCATGTAATCTGATGTTTTATACATTAGGAGACTGAAAAATGGAGATGTGATGTAGAGATTAGCTACATTTCCATTCCTGTGCTTTAGGGTATTTTAATTGGGGATGTGTGTGTTATTTTTAAAAAGTATGTAGGAAATAGAGGAAGTGTGAGGAAGATTCATTTGAACTTAAATGCAACTTTTACACCACTTAAAACGTTGTGGTCTGTCATTTTGCTACCTTGCCCAAATTTATAATTTGCAAATAAATATTTACTTGCAAATAAAAAAGCCCATAAAGATTATATAAATGTTATCTCTGTGATCTTGATTTTGAATGTGAAAAATAGAACCAAGTAAGTTTTTTCTGGCTTGTGTATTACTGTTGGCCTCTTTTGGATTTGTAAATGAATTAAGAATTCCATGAAGAACCAGCGAAATAGAATCCAGTTTGTAGTCCAATAGCTATGTAAGTGCTATCATTTTATTCCAATTGTGACAACTTTAAGTTGTCACAATAAAACAAGTAGAATTATGAATATTAATTTTATATGTCATTTAAGAAAATTCCATTTGCATATGGTAACTATTCTGACAACACCATGTTGTAAAATAGTACCCACCAAACAGACCTGCAGACAGAATGCTAGGAAGCATGAGTAAAAAATTTCCAAGTTTCTATGCACACATACTTTCTGTTCAAATTAAAAGAGGGGAAGAGAGGCAGAGGAGGGTTTTCATTTTTTGGCAATTTATTCTGTAAATGGAAGATTAAACCTTATTCTCCATCTATGCAAACGCTTGTTAGTTCAGAAACAGGTAGTAAAAGCCAACTAAGTATCTGAGGTAAATTGCCAAATTTTACTATATACTATTGATAACTACTGACAGATTTTTCCCAGTATCTTTTCCAATCTTATATTTATTTAGGCTTCAGGCTCGAATTGCTCACAGAATCCAAGAACTGGAGAACTTGCCAGGGTCTTTGCCTCCTGATCTGCGAACCAAAGCTACAGTGGAGTTGAAGGCACTTAGGTTACTGAATTTCCAGCGCCAGGTAATGTCTTTTGCTGCAGGAAGTTCCTATAGTGCTCACAGTCAAATGTGATGTTGTGGCATGTGTCAGATTTTATAGCAGCACTAACCTTAAACAGGAGATTTTGTACAAGAGCACACTTGACTGATAAGAAGAATTTCACAGAAATGTTTAACTTAGTATTTATTTTGTTTTATTATTGAATATGTACATGTGTTCTCTCTCTCTCTCCTGCTCCATCCTCCAGTATAAGTTGTAATCCTAGAACTGTGGTAGTTTTTCATGAAAATAATGGCAGTGGCACAGAGACACAAGAGAAGGACAGGCTGCAAACCCACTTTCAACACAAATCATAATAGATGTAATTTTCATGACACTCTTTATACTTGTCATGGGTCTTTTATTGGTGAGAGTTGAATGCTCTTATGTGTAGCATTTCTTTGTAATCTGTTTTCAGCTTTCCCACTGCGACACAGACTGTGAAAATTAAACCTAAAAAAATTATGTCTAAGATACAAGTTAGATCTTGAATATATGTAACAGCATCTGAATTTCAGAAAGGGAGTCACAATGCCAGACCATTCTGGGCCCCTTGTCATTCGCTTGCCTGGTTGGCCTGGAAGCAGCAGAGATGTGATTTGTCAGGCCAGGCAAAAATAGTTCCTGGAAGAAGTCTATGGCAGTACCATATTATCTACATCTTCCTTCCCACTGCCCTTGCAATTCCTTTATAGTGAGGCTTTGTCAGAGGTTAGCTGAAAAGTGGCAGGCTTTCCCTGCTTGCATTGCTGGAACTGTGGCTGTATTAGTCCAAGCCTTCCAAATTTCCTACTCCCTATTCGGTTCCCCATGCAACTGACAATGAGAACAGTTGTCACTTATGTTCAGTACCAATTCTAGAAAAGCATGTAATATCTGTTTGTCGTGGTTTAACCCCAGCCAGCAACTAAGCACCACACAGCCACTCACTCACTCCCCCCACAGTGGGATGGGGGAGGGAATCAGAAGAGTAAAAGTGAGAAAACTCATGGGTTGAGAGAAAGACAGTTTAATAGGCAAAGCAAAAGCTGCACACACAAGCAAAGCAAAGCAAAGCAAAGAATTCATTCACTACTTCCCATCGGCAGGCAGGTGTTCAGCCATCTCCAGGAAAGCAGGGCTTCATCATGTGTAACAGTTACTTGGGAAGACAAAATGCCATAACTCTGAACGTCCTCCCCCTTCCTTCTTCTTCTCTCAGCTTTATATGCTGAGCATGATGTCATATGGTATGGAATATCCCATTGGTCAGTTGGGGTCAGCTGTCCCAGCTGTGTCGCCTCCCAACTTCTTGTGCACCTCCAGTCTACTCGCTGGTGAGGTGGTGTGCGGAGCAGAAAAGGCCTTGATGCTGTGTAAGCACTGTTCAACAACAAAACATCCCTATATTATCACCACTATTTTCATCACAAATCCAAAACATATCCCCATACTAGCTACTATGAAGAAAATTAACTCTATTCCAGCCAAAACCAACACACTGTTCTTTCATGCTTTACTTGAGTGGTGGAACATCTTGACTGGTGCCTTTCATACAAGCAGGACAGTCATTTTCAGTAGGTAGGAAGGAAAACAGTGATGTGCCTACATTTGACTCTTTCTGTCATCCTACATAGATTGAAGATTTATTTAGGGAGACAGACTTTTCTGTTATAGCTGAGGAGTTTCAGAACTGTAATGGAAAGGGGAAAGGAAGCTGAGAAATCTCCTGCACCACTAAAATTTTACTTTACTGTATTACTAATCAAAGTTGTTCTTGTGTGTGTGAAAAATGGTTTTCTTTTGAACTGTTTCTTTTTTCTCACCAGTAGCTAAGACAAGAGGTAGTAGCCTGCATGCGTCGTGACACAACACTAGAGACAGCACTACACTCCAAAGCCTACAAGAGGAGCAAGCGCCAGACTCTGAGGGAGGCCCGTATGACAGAAAAGCTTGAGAAACAGCAGAAGATAGAACAAGAGAGGAAACGTAGACAGAAACACCAGGTATTTTAACTCCTATTAACTCCTACTAGCTCCCAGACATGGAAATGCCATTCAGTTGATTGTTGCATCTTGTTATGATCTGCTAGTCATCGTCATTTTATATTTTATTCACCTCTGGAGACTGAGGCACAAGAAAACAAGTTTATGCAATAAGCAAACATAAAACTCTAAAATTACAACTCTTGTATTCCTGATCTTGCATCTTGTGCTATCAAATCTCTGAATTAAATTGTTTTTTTTTCTCTAGGAATATCTGAACAGCATATTGCAGCATGCTAAAGATTTTAAAGAATACCACCGGTCAGTGTCTGGGAAAATACAGAAAATTTCTAAAGCTGTGGCAACTTGGCATGCCAACACTGAACGTGAGCAGAAAAAGGAAACTGAGAGAATTGAGAAAGAAAGAATGAGAAGACTAATGGTAAGAAATGGGGGAAGGGGTATGACAAGTTTGACTAAAATTGCATACAGTCTGATGTACACCCTCAGGTGCTTATGTATGCTCTTTTCAGAATAAAATCTCTTTAATTCAAAAAGTTTAAAAGGTATAAACCTAAAACTACTGCAGAAGAGTCCCTTGTATTTCTAATGATGGTAGTTAATTTGACAGTGTTCACTTTGAGCTATAGCTACTTTTTTGTTAAGATTTCTGATAATATATAATTGTCTTTCCTACAAGCTTCAAAACTTGTCATTCATGCATATCACAGCCACTTTTGTATAACATCACTTAATCTCTTTGTCATATGTCAACATTTTTACAACACTGCAGAGATATTCAAGTTATTTTCTATATAAGTACTGTGTATTCTTTCTAGCTATTATAGTTTTGAAGACTACTTATGATTAACTTTTTATGGTATTACTCAGAGACTTTGTATTTGCACACATACATATCCAATAGCAGTAAATATATGCAGTTTTTTCCTGGGAACTAATGGCAGTCAGCTATAGTTCCTCTTGCTGCTGTTATTTCTTATTCTCTCCCTTCTTTGCACCTGAACAATACCAGTTGTACTTTTTTTAAAAACAGGATATAATGGTTTTGTATATAAACATGTCTCTTCAGAATGATGACCTTACAAAAGTCTTGTTGTTTTAAAAATATTTTTTAGATTCTGATGTGAATGAGCTTATGTCATTCTGAAACAGCTAATAAATACAAGATGGATTTGTATGTCCAGAAATGTCACAAAACACTAATATCCAGTGCTTCCTCCTAAAACCTCCTACCCAAAGCCTGTGACTCAGATCTGCTATTAGAGACACAGCACTCAGCAGGCACCTTCAACTGGGTTTTGCAGTCAGAAGCACTTACCCTGTTCCCTGCTAAAAGCTTAATTAAATTTTCATAGAAAAGCAAAACAAAATTACATTAATTATGCATATTATGTTAGTGGAGTTATTTCCCCTGTTTAAATTTAGTCCAACTGTGATATGTTCTTACAGTTTTTACATATCTTTAATTCAGTGTAACCAGAAGTTAATCTTCTATATACCAGACATTTCTAAAGACTTCATCTCCTCTCAGGCACTTGGGCTAGCCTAGGAAAATAGGCTATGTTTAAAAGTATGACAGCATACATTTTAACCAAAGCATCTTAGGTAATAGTGTTAAACTCTTTACACAGATTGTCCTTAGATAACTAGGATTAGCAATGGTGACTGTGTCCCAGGGAAGTTCCTGAACATTTATATATTGCATGCAAGAACATTCATGATATGCTTCAAAAGATCTCACCAAGCAAAAAATAACTTGGCTAGGTTATAATGATACTATATTTAATTATAATAGTCATAGAAGCTTACTTTTTGAGCACTGTGGTTCTGTTGTCTGAACAGAATGCTGAAAGTGGATTTTACCTTGCAAGTTCTTGCCAGGTTACTGCAGTTCTGGTATGTCTCCAGAAAGGCAGGAATTTGTTCATATCTCACAACTGTGCTATTTTTATTGAAAGTAATGGTCTTCAAAATATTTCTTATTTTTGTTTGGTTTTATAAGGCCCTGTATACTTCTTCAATTTATTCACTGAGTTATCTTGGCCAAGATCTGCAGTGGGCTCTGTGATGCTTGTCTTATATTTCCTGATATGCATAAAGATGTCATTATATCTTTCTGGCATACACAAGTAGTATTTCCTGCTATGCCCTAACATACTTATGCAGCGCTGTAGGGATATGAAAATTGATGAACTGACTCAGAGATGTGGCTGATCTGGTCCGATATCCTGTTTCTAACAGTGGCCAGCATCAGATTCTCCACAGGAAGATGAAACAACACCAGAGTAGATAGATGATGCATAATCTGCCCTAAGGAAAATTTCTTGCTAACACCTGACAGATAAAGATTATTACTTATACTGGGTAAAGGACCAAATAAGAGTTAGGCATCTGGGTCCCATTATCTTTCTATGAGTAGGGGATAACTGTATTCCATGCTTTTGAAAAAATTTCTCTGTAGGAGTCTTAGCAATTCCCTCAGTTTCCCAGCATTGTAACTTGTCTGATGTGCTGTTGTATAATTTTTTCCATTCTCAGTCC
>NW_010521412.1:7296-10784 GCF_000687285.1 Phaethon lepturus | reverse complement strand
TCTGTGTTTGACATCCCCCCCCCCCCAAGAGTAGGAGATATTTAAGGTAACACATCATCATTGAGACTGCAATTGTAGGTTCTTCTTAGGAACATTTCTCTCATGGATTATGTTTGTCCTGTATTGCTAGGCTGAAGATGAAGAAGGCTACCGTAAGTTGATTGACCAAAAGAAAGATAGACGCCTAGCCTACTTATTGCAGCAGACAGACGAGTATGTGGCTAATCTGACCAATCTGGTATGGGAGCACAAACAGGCACAAGCAGCCAAAGAGAAGAAAAAGAGGAGGAGAAGAAAGAAGGCAAGTAGCTAAAACTAACATTTTAATCCCACTTCCCCCTCAAGCCCCATTTTAACATTGGCAAATGCACTGATCTCCAGTTGTATTACAGAGATTGGAGTGTCTGAAATTTGCATTGCCAAATTCTTAACATTGAATGAATTCATATTTCTCTGAAGTCTGTTGTAGGAAATGCTGTATTTTTGCCACACTGACATTATTCCAAATATGGAAAGAAGAAGATGGAATTAGAAACCTGTGGGTTGTAAACATTTGAATTACTGATAAACCTCCTATAGGCAAAAATGGGCCAACCATGTAAATTAGGAATAAGTTATGAGAGTCCAAACTAGAGTATATCAGAAAATGCTAGTATATTCAATTGTGACATATAGAACTGCTTATTTAGACCTCTAGATTCTAAACTCAGTTCCATGTTTGGTTTGTAGGGCCATTAGAAATAGCCAGAGAAAGAGAACTTAAATAGGTGTATTTTGTATAAATGTGTATTCTACAAGTAGTATTGTTCATTGTCTACATTGTAACCATTTAATTTAAGCCTTTTGAAAATCCACTTTGTATGTTATTAAATATTTCTATCCCTGTCAGAGAGACTAGCTGGTAACTGAGCAAATTAATGAAAAAATAATATAAGTGATAAATAAGTAATATTTGTCATTTTTGTGACCCCTAAATTCCTTTCCTGTCCCAGAGGATGAGTAAGATGTCCTTAATAGCCCATTTCCATCTCTAGTTTTCATGGTGTGAATGATCTTACTATCAGCTATAAGAAAAAGAGTCTCAGAAGTTTCATGTGCTTGTATATAAACAGACTGATGTAGCTAATATTCCTGACAATTTAACTTTGCATAGTTTGGACACCAAAAATATATACCATTTAAAAAGTTAATATATGCATTGCTTAAAAGCGGTACTCTACATGTGGTAATAAATGGACAATTTTGAAATGACTGACATAAAAAAATATTCCTTATACCCTTCTATCCATCTCCAAGACAGCTGTACATTTTGTTAAGAATATATTTTTAACAGAGAAAATGGTCTGTGCCCCCAAAGCAAAGATTTAGCTTCTCCTGGACCAGAAATCCAGTAGGCTAGCCGTGTACCAGACACAGATTTACCAAGGCAACTAAGAGGGTTGTAGATTTCCTATTAATACTAAGTGCTGTGAGTGCAGTAGTACCTGTGTATATATCCCCCCTATGTCCATCAATATCTTTATTTGCATTCATCCCAGGCTATGAAAATGCAAAGTGAAAAACTGTTCATGCTCTAGAATGCTTTCATCATATAAAATGTTTTTTATGCTCATAGCTTGACTATGATAGTTTTGCCTCTATTTGTTGTAGAAGACAGAAGAAAATGCAGAAGGAATGGGATCTGGTCTTGGTCCTGATGGAGAGGTATGAATTTTACATGCCTTTTTAGTTTGTGGAGCTGGTTGGTTTGTTTAATTTTCCCAGAGCTTGTTATAACTTATAGTGGAGGTAAAAGATTAAAGTGTATGCCAGATATTTGGCCTCTTGTCCTGGTTTTGACAAGAAGCTTGGTTCAACCACAGCACCTCTTTGTGCAGTTAGTACTCTGAAGGGCTTTTGCATGTGACTAAGAGCCACTGTCCTGGTTTCAGCTGGGATAGAGTTAATTTTCCTCGTAGAAGCTAATGTGAGACTATGTTTTGGATTTGGGATGAGAAAATGTTGATAACATGCTGATGTTTTCAGTTGTTGCTAAGCAGTCAAGGACTGTTCAGCTTCTCATGCTGGCCAGCCAGCGAGAAGGCTGGGGGTGCACAGGAAGCTGGGAGGGGACACAGCCAGGACAGCTGACCCAGGCTGACCAAAGGGATATTCCATACCATATGACGTCATGCTTGGTATTTAAAGTTGGGACGAAGAAGAGGGAAGGGGTGGAGGGACGTTCCGAGTGATGGCGTCTGTCTTCCCAAGAAACTGTTACGCGTGATGGAGCCCTGCTTCCCTGGAGATGGCTGAACACCTGCCCACTGATGGGAAGTAGTGAATTAATTCCTTGTTTTGCTTTGCTTGTGCGTGTGGCTTTTGCTTTATCTATTAAACTGTCTTTATCTCAACCCACGACTTTTGCCCTCCCGATCCTCCCCCCCGTCCCACCATGGGGGAATGAGCGAGTGGCTGTGTGGTGCTTGGTTGCCAGCTGGGGTTAAATCACGACAGCCATGTATACACTCAGAGAGAGTGCAAAAATGAAACTGATTTGGGGAAATTAGTTCGAAAGGTGCCTACACATTTGGAATCTCTAAGGTTGAGGATAGCAAGTGTGCATGCAAAGGTCCCCATGAGACACACATAGACATCACGATATTCATTAATTCAGTCTTATTTGAAAGAAAATACAGTGACATGAATGAACAAGCATACATATTTTGGAATAGAATAGTTCAGTTGGAAGGGACCTACAACGATCATCTAGTCCAACTGCCTGACCACTTCAGGGCTGACCAAAAATTAAAGCATCTTATTAAGGGCATTTTCCAAATGCCTCTTAAAATCTCACAGGCATGGGGCATTGACCACCTCTCTAGGAAGCCTGTTCCAGTGTTTGACCACCCTGTCGGTAAAGAAATGCTTCCTAATGTCCAGTCTCAACCTCCCTTGACACAGCTATGAACCATTTCCACACATCCTGTCACTGGACCCCAGGGAGAAGAGCTCAGCACCTCCCTCTCCACTTCCCCTCCTCAGGAAGCTGTAGAGAGCAATGAGGTTGCCCCTCAGCCTCCTTTTTAGCCACTCCTCATAGGACATGCCTTCCAGCCTTTTCACCAGCTTTGTTGCCCTCCTCTGGACGCATTCAAGGACCTTAACATCTGTCATGGTTTAACCCCAGCCAGCAACTAAGAACCACACAGCTTATCGCTCACTCCTCCCTGACCCCGCTAGTGGGATGGGGAGGAGAACTGAAAAAAAGGTAAAACTAGTGAGTTGAGATAAAGACAGTTAAATAGGACATCAAAGGAAGAGATAATAATAATAATAATAATATACAGAATAAGTGATGCATAATACAGTTGGTCACCACCTGCTGACTGATGCCCAGCCAGTTCCCGAGCTGCAGTGCTCCCGGCCAATTCCCCCAGTTTATATACTGAGCATGATATCATATGGTATGGAATATCCCTTTGGCCAGTTTGGGTCAGCTGTCCTGG
>NW_010521412.1:0-6914 GCF_000687285.1 Phaethon lepturus | reverse complement strand
TTCCGCGGGCCCCCTCCCCAGCCACTCCTCTCCCGATTTATACTTGTGCCCAGCATTACTCCATCCCAGGTGCAGAATTCAGCATTTGTTCTTGGTAAATTCCATGCCACTGATGATTGCCCAGTGCTCCAATCTATCCAGATCCCTCTGCAAGGCCTCTCGTCCCTTAAGAGAGTCAACAGCACCTCCCAGTTTAGTATCGTCAGCAAACTTGCTGATGGTGCATTCGACTCCTGCATCCAGATCATTCATAAAAATATTGAATAGAACTGTCCCTGAACCCTGAGGATCACCACTGGTGACTGGCCACCTGCCAGATGTATCCTCATTCACTACAACCCTTTGAGCCCTGCCATTCATCCAGTTCTTCACCCAGTGTACCGTGTACCTGCTTATCTCACAATTGGGCAACTTGTCCAGAAGGTTGCTGTGAGGGACAGTATAAAAAACCTTACTAAAATCCAGAAAAAGTACGTTCACTGCCTTCCCTTCATCCACTAGACAGGTGACCTTATCATAGAAGTATATCAAATTAATTAGACAGGACTTTCCCTTTGTGGACTCATGTTGGCTGTTCCTGATGACTGCATTGTCCTTTAAATGCCTTTCAGTAGCATCCAGTATGATCTTCTCCATAATTTTTCCAGGTACTGAGGTTAGACTAACAGGTCTGTAGTTTCCTGGGTCTTCCCTCGTGCCCTTCTTGTAAATTGGAATAATGTTGGCTAGCTTCCAGTCAGCAGGGACCTCCCCAGACTCCCAAGACCTTTGGTAGATGATCGAGAGGAGTCCTGCTTTAATATCCACTAACTCCTTCAGTACTCTATTTTGTTCCTTAAAAATAGTTTCTACTATGAACAAATAATCATATCTTCAGTTTATCCTTTGTTAATTTAGTAACTCTCAATTTCATCAAATAGAGGCTATATCCCTAGGAAATCCCCTGTCAAAAGCACGCACACACACCTTCCCAGCCCCGAATCTGGAAGATTATCCAATTACAATTTAAAGCAATTTACAGCAAGGGTGGCTGACTAAAGACAGAAGTCTGAGAGCATCAGGAAAAGAGAAAGAAAGATTATGAGAGAGTGTGTGTGAGAGACAGAGCTTCACTTCCTCATATGAGTAACGTGAGGAGAATTATACCTGACCTTCAGTTTTGTTGAGTGTGAAGTCAAGGTCTGTGATTTCGGGTTTGGACCTGCTTGCTTGCTTTCCTTTCTTCTTTTCTTCTGCTTCTCTCTCTCTGCTGCTATGTGGAGACCCCATATTTATATGAAAAACTTATATTGATTCTTATGGAGTCTTGTTAGATTTACATGTGTTAACAAAAAGGACCTCTTAAAAGCTATATTTGGGGCAATACGGTCAGAGAATAAAAGATGGCCGTCAATCCTGGTCTGAGTCATGGGAGTGGTATATGGCTTCTCCTCCTGGGAAGAAAAGAGAGGTTCCAGAGAGGCATTACCTTGGAAAACCCACTCAGAGTAGCACCATCAAGAGCTACCAGCTCTTCCTAGCTCTCTCTATGTACTGGGAGTTGTCCAAAGGAGACTGTACTGTCATGTGTGGAAGGAGAATTGTGTGATCATGCATTCTCATCCCATGCCCATCATAGTTATTACTATCCCTGAGCTGGCACATGAGAAGGTCCAATTGATTCAGAAGTCGTTGACATTGACTGCTAATCAAGCTCATTTACTCCTCTACATTGCTCACAGCTCCTGCCTGACTCACCCTTAGGCACGGCTGGGCAAACCTTACTGTTTAATCCTTGCAGCTTCAGATCTGACCTTCTGCTTCAGCCAGCATGGCTGTGGGTCAGTGGATTGCCTGGACACAAGCTGGGACCTCTGTGTTACAGTACGTAGGAATGAAGAAATTTGGAGAAGTCATATACCATTGCTATAGCCTTTTTTTTATAACCAGGAGAAAACCAATATGGATTAACATTGGTGCTAACTTGTTTCTCTTCAAAGAGTTGAAGTCTACAACAAAGGTACATTGAATCTATCACTGAGTATGCTGAAAAATCCTTTTCAGCTTTGGCAGACACTTATAAATGTTTTTCTTGAGATAAAAATCCATGTATAGTACATTATTTATTTTTCAAAATGCACTTGTAAGAACAACAGATTATATCATCTCATTACTAGAAAATACACTGTTGACATTGCACATCAATTCCCTTTCTGGCATAGGGTAAAATATACTGTCACAAAGGCTTCTCAAGATACCTGAAGGTACTTTGTCCCTCAGAAGCAACTGAAAATGAAAAGTTTTCCGATGTTGTTCTTTGAACAGTTAGCGCTCTCTTTATTTTTTTTTTTTTCAGTAGAATTGGAGGACATATGCTGCCTCATTAAGAGATACACTGTTATGCTCTTTTTTACTCATTTATATGTAAACACAACTTGAAAATTCTGCTTATTACTTAGTCTTATCTACACGTGAAAGTAATATCTTTGCTGGTGTAGTTAAAAAGTACAGCCACATCCTTTAATATACAGTATATACAGTTGCACCAGGAAAATGTACATATACTGCTGTAACATAATTGTTTATAGAAGGGGAAGTAAGTTTTATACTCACTGTAAGTCATCTTTATACCTGTTCAATTTTTTTTTCCAGTTTTGTGTTTATGTATTTTGGGAAAGGGTTCTTTATTGTGCTAATTATTATTAAAAAGAAGATATTTATCCAAAATAGTTTGTCCAGTAGAAAATCTGTGGTTTGAGCAGGCCAAAGAAGTATCAGAGACATAATTTTGTTCTGTTTTTCTTTTGTTAGAGTACCAGAGTAAGTGAAAGGGAGTCAGGACAGTGAACCTTTAACTAAGCCTTCTTTACTTTAAAAGATAATTAAAATCTTATAGCTCCATTTCTTCGCCCATAAAGAAAGAAAAAGGCTGAACGCTCAATGTTTTTTCTCCTTACAGATCTCCATCAATATAAGCAGTAAGAGTGAAAGGACTGTAAGCATAATATACTTTCTCTCTTCTCTCGGAGAGGTCAAGTTACTTCTGTTCCACACTGCTCTCATTGATTTACTTGGAATACTGTGATGCATGTGTGGATATTAAATGTAGAGATATGTTACACACAAAAATACTATGACTTAGTGTTGACTTGGTAGCAGTATGGGAAGCTAAGGCTTCAGTAACACATTAACTTATTCAGTCATAACTTTGCGGTTGCTGTTAGCTCTCTTCATTAACTGTGGCAAACACAGGAAGACCAGTTATCTTATAAAATTTCATCTGAATTTTTAGCCCATAGATGAGAGCAGTCAGATGAGTGACCTTCCAGTCAAAGTGACTCACACTGAAACAGGCAAAGTTCTTCTTGGACCAGAAGCACCAAAAGCAAGTCAGCTAGATGCTTGGTTGGAAATGAACCCTGGGTAAGTAGCTAGCAAACCAATGGGGTATTTTTATTATTGGGGGGTATCAACTGTATTGTTATTTTTGATGAAACTGTTTTTCCATTTGCCTTTTAATTTGTTACTTGTAGGTTGAGTAGGAAATGTATTGAATCTATTCCATTCCTCCCTTTGTATTTCTAATTCATATTCTTTTGTCTTCTCTGTACAGCTATGAAGTTGCTCCCAGGTCAGACAGTGAAGATGAAAGTGGCTCTGAATATGAGGAGGAGGTAGGTATGCTTTTCTTCAAATTTCATTTTTAGTAGTGCAGTAGAGCAAAACCCACATTATTTTCCTGTATGTTCCTTTTTTCATAGGCTTGAAGGAAAGCAGTAGCAAGTGTCTATTTTAAACATAATACAAACAGCAAAATACATCCTTTTTGCAGTGATGCTCATTGCATAGCATGTATTTTATATGTGCTGTAAATACCTATCTGATAATCTGAATGAGGGGAAAAGAGAACGTATTTTACTCTCATATCATCAGAGTAAAAATAATGAAATAATCATGTCAGAACAGGCAAGCAGGTTCCTATTTTAAAATATACCTCTGTAAAGGATGTATGGTGGCTTTATGCTGAATGAAGTTAACATATTTTATCTTCTAGATGCGTCTTGTATCTGTTATGTAATACTTTTCTACAAAAAGCAATGCTTTCCTAGTCTTAACATTGAAATATTGCCTATTGAGAGGATGAGAAAAGACAAATTTTATTGATTGTGGTGTGATTCTGACTTGGGTGTTTTGAGTCAGTAAATGGCAAAGGCTTATCAGGATCATTTGCTAGAATACACCTTCATTTTTACAGTTGCACATCAGCATTTGGAAGCTTTCAGGGTCATTTTGTTGTTTTTTTTTTTCCTTGGTAATTCTTTGGTAGGGATGAAATAGGGCCAATGTAATAAGACATAGTTAGGTACATTCATGTGTTTGCTTATATCATCTTTGATAGATGCATTATTATAGAGCAATATTTTGCTCTGTTTATTTGTTAAGAATTTAAATTGTTCCATAACACCCTTTTCTTCAAATGGTTCAAGCATTGTTAGAGAGCCCCCAGTAAAATGAGAAAAATTTACCCATTTGTTATATGTTGCAACTGTAGCTAGAAGGGAAACTATAAATAAAGATAAAAAATCTGTTTTAAAAAAATAATAAACCAAAAGCTTGAAACAGCATGAATACAGGAGCTCTTGCCAGTTTTTTAAGCTGTCTTACAGTATCATGCATCTTGAATATGATACAAATATATGCATAATATCAGTCTGCTCTATGAGCAGGACAGGTAGAGTAAGATTTTTATAAATGAGAACATGAAGAAGAAAAAATATTTTATAAAGTATTTTGACTTTCTGTTAGTTAATCTATGTAAATTTTTGTTTTGTTTTGTTTTGTTGCAGTGTATCAAGACAACTGTCAGTTGAACTTTTTGGTTCAGGTTCCTATCAGTATAAAGCATTGTTCAATGAAAACTTAATAAATACGTGAGTGTTAGCCAAAGTTATGACTGAGTAGCATTGGAGAGTGCAACATTTTCCTGTCCTTTTTCCATCTTCTCTAGGATGATGAAGAAGAATCAAATAGGTTAGAAGCAGATGAGAAGATACTTCTGGATCCTAACAACGAGGAAGTTTCTGAGAAAGATGCTAAACAAATCATTGAGTGAGCTTTGGATTTTGCCTTATTTTTTCTTCTTTCTTTTTCTCTCCTCCCCCCCTCTGCCCCTGAATTGTGATTTCTTATCAGGGTTCTCAAAATTAGCTTGCTCTAGATTACCATGAGTGGCTGGTTGTTGTAGCGCCTGTGACATGCATCTGCAGGAGAAGGGATATGACTGCTCGGTAGTACTTGTGTACTACTTAAAAAGTAATGTGCATTCTTCTAAGGGTGAACTTCCCACAGCTGAGGATTTCTACTGCCTCTTTACCACTTGTATGAATATGTGAACTATACTGAAAAATATACGTATTTGTGGGAATTTACCTTTATTCCTTGTCTGCTTTCCAGGACAGCCAAACAAGATGTGGATGATGAATACAGTATGCAATATAGTGCTAGAGGATCTCAGTCCTACTACACCGTTGCTCATGCAATCATAGAGAGGGTGGAGAAGCAGTCTTCTCTTCTTATTAATGGTACACTAAAAAATTATCAGGTAAGAAAAATAGTTGGAGTTACCTTAAGTAGTTCTAAACCCTTTATTTCAAAATAATAACTTGCTCTACAGCTGACAGTTACATAATAATGGCCAGCCTCCTATATAATATACTTTTCACTGAGTAAAGCAGGTTAAAATATTGTGGTTTAACCCAGCAGGCAGCTAAACACCACACAGCTGTTCGCTCACTCCCTCCCCTTCCCAGTGGGATGGGGGAGAGAATCAGGGAAAATAAAAGTAAAATTCGTGGCTTGAGGTAAAGACAGTTTAATAGGACAGAAAAGGAAGGGAAAATAATAATAATAATAACAATAACAACAACAACAATAATGATTATAAGAGAATATACAAAATAAGTGATGAACAATGCAATTGCTCACCACCTGCTGACTGATGCCCTGCCAGTTCTGGAGCAGCGGCCCTCCTTGGGCAGCTCTCCTACTAGTTTATATACTGAGCATGACGTTATATATAACAATAACAACAACAACAATAATGATTATAAGAGAATATACAAAATAAGTGATGAACAATGCAATTGCTCACCACCTGCTGACTGATGCCCTGCCAGTTCTGGAGCAGCGGCCCTCCTTGGGCAGCTCTCCTACTAGTTTATATACTGAGCATGACGTTATATCGTTATATGGTATGGAATATCCCTTTGGCCAGTTTGGGTCAGCTGTCCTGGTTGTGTCCCCTCCCAGCTTCTTGTGCCCCCCCAGCCTCCTCGCTGGTAGGGCAATATGAGAAGCTGAAAAGTCCTTGACTTAGTATAAACACTGCTTAACAACTAAAAACATCAGTGTGTTATCAACATTATTCTCATCCTAAATCCAAAACACAGAGCTACACCAGCTACTAGGAAGAAAATTAACTCTATCCCAGCCGAAACCAGGACAGTATCCATCCCTTATTCCATACCATCTACGTCATGCCCAGGTCCTACACTTTCCAATACATTCCAATTAATCGTTGCTACTTTTCCTGTCTTTTGATATATACACACAGATATAATTCCCTCAGTTTATGGGCCATCCCTCTAAAAAGCCTGTTCAGTTCATCTAGTCCATGAGTTTGGGCTCCATCTGTCATAGCAGTCCTTCAGGGAAGGGGAGATGGTGTGTGGTGTTAGATTGTTGCACGCTGAAGCCAGTTCTGGTTCCATCACTGCTGCTCTTTATTTGTTTTTGTTGAAGTTCATTCTTCATTGATCTAGGTGGTTCTTACTATAATACCATTAATATGGCACATAGCAACCATAGTAGTGATGACATACAGTGCTATATGGCAATTAACATCATACAATTTAATTTATTGGCTATTCTCACCC
>NW_010521411.1:11256-22208 GCF_000687285.1 Phaethon lepturus | reverse complement strand
CCGCGCTCGGGGCCGGGCCTTGGCCGGGTGGCTGGCGTGCGGCCGGGGACCTTCTTGAAGACTGCGTGATAACAGCGCTTTGCTTTGCCGCTGGGCCCCGGCAGAATACTTTTTCTCGTTTACACAGATTGTGTAAGAGGCGGCTGTGGGTGTCCTTCCAGACCGAGTGACTATTTCATCAGTGGATGTACTGTAGAAAGTACTGGATGTGTTTCGTTGAGCTGTCATGAAGTTTCTGATTGCTACCGTGTGTGTCTGAGGGAAATAACACAAAATTCACAACTCCTAAATCAGTATTTGTTCCAATCCCGAGGTCTGAACATCGCAGTGTGCTGGTTGGACAATAGGGATGTGCCTTGTGATCTTTGATTCTGCCCAAAATCCACACAGACTAAAATTGTGAATGCTTGTAAGTAGGTAGCTGTGTTGAAGAAGACTGCAGAAGAAGGAGTCGCACGCTGCCGTATTCACGTACTGCTGATAGAGTGGCCACCTTCTTGCCGGAAGCTCCGTGAGAGGGGTCTGCCAGATTCCTGAATATGATGAAGTTGTCATTAAACAGAAATCCTGAAAGTACGCAAATACCAGGATGCTTAGCCAGGTTCTTTCTGTCACAAGTGCATCCATGCATGCATGAGTATTTTTTTTCTTGTTAAATTTTCTCAGTATTCATGTAAAAGCTGTTGCACTGAAGTGTGGAACTTGGCCTGATTGCATGCCAGGGAAACGTTTGAGCTTTCAAGAACTTTTGATGGGTACGGATTGGCACTGGCTAGTGCCCTATAGCATCTTTCAAGCAGAGCGTCATGGAGATGGGACGCATTCTGGCTGATAACGTAAGAATGAGTGGACTGTGTCAGCCCAAGGCCTTTTCTCCAACAGTGACCAGAGACGGAAAAAGTAAGAGAGCGTGGCTAGCAGTACAATACTTCCCCCAGTGCACCCTTAGAAACCATTTTCAGGTTGGGGATGCCCAGTTGGATGTTGTGTACAGCAGCTTGACGTAGCCAGAAAACCAGCCTGCTGTTCTTGGAGGAGGTGGATGCGCAACCTCAGTGTTGAGTGTGAGGACTTTTTAAGGAACCTAGGACTATTATTGTACAAATTTTTCCTGGTGCTCTCTCAAGTTATATTTCTTCTCTTGCTTTCACAATAGGGTTATGAATACAGCCGGAGTGGAAACCCTAGCCGGAATTGCCTGGAGAAGGCTGTGGCAGCGCTAGATGGAGCTAAATACTGTAAGCAATTAAGAAGTTCCTCAAGCAAGATGTCAGCCTGTCTGTCTCCTGACAGTGTCTTCAGTAGGCATAACTTGGGGAGCAAGGGCACTGAGGTGTCAGCTGCAGTTGGATCACAGCAAGGCTTTTACAGCTGCTGATACTGGTTATGGGCAAGAGCTGCTTTGTGGTGTGAAAAGAGTCCAACACTTACCGTTCAGGAAAGGCCAGCTCAGTCGTTGGACTTTCTGTAGTGATTTTGCCTCCTCTCGCTGCAGCTGGTGCCTAAGCTAAACTGAATTCGTCCTTGTGCAGCAGCTCTGATGGCAGTGGGGGGCGGGAGGATGAGATAGCATAAGTGAGAGTGACAGAACAGGTTCCTTTTAAAAGCAAAGTGAGGAAAGTGAAGGCAAGTCTGACAAGGTTGTATCACATTAAAATACAGTCTGTCTGACACTTACTCTTTTATGTTTTAGGTTTAGCTTATGCTTCTGGCTTAGCTGCTACTTTGAATATTACTCACCTGTTAAAGGCAGGGGATAAGATTATCTGCATGGATGATGTTTATGGAGGTATGTAAAGCACAAGTGTGTTTTTGATCTTCGTTGTGCAAATGACTAAATGTACCTGATTGTGATTCTCATGAACTTTATGAATTTCCCACGCTGGGCCTTACTTTTCTTTAAAGCCTTTTCACTTCGTGAGAACACAGAACACTCCTATCTGATTTTGGTGTTAGAAATTCAAACACTGAAAGATTCTGTGGCACAATGTGGCAGTTTAAAAAATGCAGCTAACTAGTAATATATGCTTGAATGAGGGGAAAATAGCAACATCCCAGCCATGCACAGATTTGTTTGCAGAGCAGGACCCCTTGCAGTCCAGCATAACACAGTTTTCCAGCTACTGGGTATTTCTACTGTTCCTTTCCTTGGTTTGACCCTTTACCAACCAGCATTTTGTCTGGACCATTTCAGACAGCTGTTCTGTCATCTTCCCTGAAAACACAGCTTGCACTATTAGGTTTTGATCTTGCATGGGGTTTTTTTAATCTATTCTTCCACGAAACTCCCCAGTAACAAACAGAGTGCATCCACCTCGCTGAAGTCCTTCAAAAGGTTGATGCCACCCTAAGGTCCCTAGTAGTCCCTAGGGATCCCATCTGCCAGGATGCCCTGTGACAATCAGTGTCCTTGGTGCCCGACTCTTCTGTTTCACTGATCAGCAAAGCTTGTTGTCTCCCTCCGTCTGCCTCAAGGCCTTGGCACAAAGAGAGCAAATCTACTTTGTTTTCAAAGGAAGGTTAGAGGAGGCTAGCAACAGGTAGCATTTTCCCAAGAAACAGCTGGAAAACCTTTTAGCAAGAGTAATCGCCTATCCCATCGCTAAGAGTCATTACTGTTTACCAGTCAGTTCTCTATGCTTGTGCACATCAAATATAAATACACACATTTGCTTTTAATGTCTTAGTTCTGTCATGCCAGATAGCTCTTCAAAGTACATCTGGAGTCAAGCTGAGTGAAGACAGCAGAAATCTCCACTGACAGTCTGCTGCTTTAATTCACGGCCCTCCCACCACAGAAATCGGTAAATCAAAGTCCTTTGGCCAAAGCATATTATCAGTTCCTCACTTCAGAAAAGGCCTATAGGTATATTTTGCAAGCAAAACCAGTTCACCTGCTCATTAAAACCTCAGCCTGTGGTGGCTTCTGCAGAGATGAATGTCATTGTTTCTTCCCTGATTTTTTTTCATACTTTTGTTGTAAAGAGACCGGCTTTTCCACAGACAGCCTTATTCAGCAGAGTTCACACGCCATGAGATGGTACAGCTGCAGATCTGCCACTGGCCGCCGTGGCCAGTACGTGTTCAGCCCCTTCATCCCTCCCTTGGATATTAAGAGTCTCCTTGTCCCCTAAGTCCCTACTTGCTTTTCTCCTAGGCTGTGCTCTTCTGGCTGTTCCTAGTTGTCTTTCCTCCTCACGTACTTGCGCGCTGCAGCCTGGTCCTTTGTCAGCCGCTTCCTTGCTGTTGCCTCTGCCGACTCCTTTTTGCCGTGCGGGGTTTACCCCGCCACCACGCTTGCCTTTGTGCAGCCTTTCATGCTTAAGCCCTGTAATAGCAACCTTTGAGTCACCGCGTACTGGCATGTGTCCCTGCTCCTTCCAGCGTACGCTAGCTTTGGTAAGCCTTTAGCGTGTTTTTGGTAAAAAGCCTGGTTGGATAGGAAAGCAGTACTGCGCTTGCTAACTCAAATGAGTCCACAGTATTCAAAGTTGTCAGAAAAACAGTAAAAGAAAACAAAAAGCTCTCAGGCAATGCTGGAAGGCATATTGCCTGGGATGTGTTTCAGGCGCTGAGTTTTGGAGGTGTGAGAAGGAGCTGGAGGTAGTTGACATCTCTGAATTCTGAGCCATTGCTATAACTTCTTAAAAGGGCTACTTTCAGTGTAACCTCTCATTTCCATCTAAGTTTTTTTTGTAGTGTGCTGTTACAAAAAATACGTAAGACTACTATAAAGCAACTTTTCTGTGGTTTGTATTTGTAGAGTTGACAGCCTATGTGAACATTTCCCCCTCTTACAGCACAAGAGAGAATATAATATATAGGTTATTGTAGAAAAAAGTGTTTCCTTTAAAAAAAAATCATTTAGATGTAGCGTTCACCACACAGAATCATACGCTGCGTGTACTATGACTTCATGGCTAGATGGCAAAATGCTGTTCTGTGTAAGTGAGTAAATGTTGAATAACCTTGGCAGAAAGACCTAATAAATTAATTTTTAATCCAGACAGTGTTGCCAGATGATCAGTATGTTGCACATGTAGTGATCACCTGCTTGCTTCTGGTTTCTTCTTTTAACCTTTCAAACAAAAGGCTTCAAAGACAGAAAAGAAGGAAGTAATCACTTTTTTATATTCTTTATTACATGTATATTTAATGGAATGATAAGAAACACAATAGCTGGAGTCTTCCCCTGGATTCTTCTTCTCCTAGATTCTCAATTAAGCTTATTAAATAGAAAAAATTTGAAAATATGTGGTGAAAAAAAGTTATTAGAAGTGGGACGGGAGAAGGTGGATATAAAAAACTAGTACCACTAGTTTGTGCATGGCAAAGGACTGGAGGAAAAGTTAGAAGCAGGCAAAATAAAAGGGATCTAGTTAATTTTCTGATTTAAACAAAACCCCGAACAGTTATTAATTGAAAGTACTTCATAAATCACTCTGATTCCTTATTTGCATTATTACTTTTACATGATGTTTAAAACTACAGCAGTCTTTAAACTTTTTAGAAATATAAAAACACTGATGTGCCATTTATGGTGTACAGCATAAAACTGTACCCTCCTGACTTTCTGTGGCTGCATACAGGAGACTGGAGATCAGTGAAGGAATCTTAAGGAAGTTGTTTCATTTTGTGTCTCTGATTTTTTTTGTTTTGTTTGGGTTTTTTTTAGGCACAAACAGATATTTCAGGAAAGTAGCCATGAAAATGGGTTTGAATGTAGTTTTTGTTGACTGCACAAAAAAGGAATGCCTGGAAGCTGCAATTACACCAGAGACCAAGGTAGGGGAGAGGGAAATGCTGAACTTACTTGATTAATGTCATTAAATAATGTTATTCTTGTGTGTGTGTGTCAGGCAGAGGGGGCTGCAGGGGTAGCCTCTGTGGGGGAGGTCGGGGCACGGTTGGCTCCAACACATCCCCATGGCAGTCCACTTGGTGACATTTGTGCTGCCTCGCTGAAAAGATTTTTAAAAAGGAAAAAAACACCGGAAAGAGAAAGGAGGAGGAGAGAAAAGGTAAGAAACAGCAGAGGGAACACCAAGGTCGGGGGAGGAGGAAGTGCTCCATGGGACTGGAACAGATAATCTCGAGCTCTAATGGCAGATAATTCAGCTGGAAAAGGCTTACAGACTTTGGGTATAAAGGCTTTCCTCTGGCTGCATCAGACCTTCTTCAGATGTGATATTTGCGCTTAGGTTTTCAAAAGCTTTGATATTCTTCCCATATATCCATTGTTTTTGTGGAGAATATTGCCTCTCCCAAGAACCTTACCTGCCCAACAACCTTCAGCAGGGACGCTTTCTTATTTCCACTCTGCAAACCTGCATGGGAAGCTGATGCTCAACGACTTAACATTTAAAAGCACTTACGACTTACACATGTATCATCACCAGCATTGTAAAATCTCTAAACTGCTGTTTTGTGTTGAATTCCTGCAGCTTGTTTGGATTGAAACACCCACAAACCCCACACTGAAGGTCATTGACATTCAGGCCTGTGCAGATGTAGTACATAAGCATAAAGATGTTGTCCTAGTGGTAGACAACACTTTTATGTCTGCATATTTCCAGGTAAGCACTTTGGTTACAATTACCCCATTATTTCAGTCTATTTGAAGATATATTTTTAAAATGGAAGCACCACCAAGGAACTGTAGTTTTGATCTATGTGTTGTAAAATTACCTGTTCTGTTTCTAAATACAACCCATGTGCTACTGCTGTTTATATTATTAAAGATGGTATGCGAGCTATTTTATAGCTGGCCATATACCAGTATGATACCAGCAAAACCGATATAGCTCAGCAGTCAAGTAAACATGGTGAATCAAGAGAGTCAGATAAGCTATTGGGAGAACGGTTTCTCTGTCATTCAAAAATCATGTCTTTTAGTTCTCACTGATGGAAATCATAACAGGCCTGTTAGAAAGTGTCCTATTCTCTAACTTTGGCCTTTTTATACCAATTCTTTTGTATATGCTGTTTATGATCTGTTCTGAACCACTTGGTATTCTAAAAAAGGTAGTGGAAGAAAAAGTTAAAGCAAGTAAACTTTGTTAAATCTTTCCTTGAGACATTCAAGTTACCTTTTTCTTCAATATTTTGGTGAATGTCTGGCTTAGAAGTTTGTAATTTTGATCTTGAACAACTGGCATAACTCTTCTGCTTTTGTAACTAGAATACATGGAGTGAAGACAATTTCTTAAGTTCTAAAAAGGCTTCAGAATAACAAACTTTGAAGTCTTGTTCGTCTTAATGTGGGCTAGAAATATTCATCTATATTTCCCAGAAGACCAAACTAATCCCTTGTAATTTAGGTCCGAAGTAAAACTTCTTTATGAGGGCAAAAGGCAAGGCGTCTTTGTTTTTGTTAAGGGGACTGACATCTTTATAAATTAAGAGAGCTTTACAGAAAGTGTTAATGCTTAGCTAAGGCAGCACTTGAGTTTGTCTTGTACATACCAAAAGCTTGGTGATTTTCCCCCCCTGCAATGTATATTGCTTCAGAATCACAGAACCATTAAGGTTGGAAAGGACCTTCGAGGTCATCAAGTCCAACAGTTAACCCAACACCACCATGCCCACTAAACCATGTCCCGAACCGCCACATCATGGCGTTTTTCGACGTGTGTGAAAGAAGAAAAGTGAGCATCTGGATATATGGGCTAGTTAATGTATCTTTTATTGGCCTGGTGCTAAGAGAAAGTCAGTTATAATGATTAATTCTAGTAAGAATAATAGGTAATGTCTTTAAATCCCTCCAGGCTGCTGCTGATACACTGTACTAAGGAGATCACAATTTTAGAGTGATTTACATAGCAATCCTGAATGTAAAAGGCACTGGTGTTTATGCTACCGTTCTCCTGGCTGCACACTGGGAATGCACTTATCAATGTTCCTTGAATAGACATCTGTGATTAATCTGACAGCAGCAGTCTTTTATTCTAAATCTCTTTGCTTTGTTACCTTTTAACATGTGGATACTTTTCAGTCTTTATAATACGTTTATATTGTGTGCAAAGTCCTTTACTTAGTGACTGAATAAAAAAAAAAATTGTTCATTACTTCTTGCCCATCAGTTTGCCTCACCGTAAAAAGGCTTCGGGGAAGAAAGCTGGGAGGTTAGGGAAGAGAGACCTGGCAAACAAAACCCTTTGCGCTTTCTTCAGGTTTTCAGTTGTTCTTTCAGTGCAGCGTCACCAATACTGATCTCTAGAAAATAATGCCATTTTTTTGCTTTGCAGACTGTGCTGAGGTCTTCATTTTCTAAGGAAGTATACTTTAGAGTAAATAACCGTTACTTATCCCTGCCTCAGCTAAGCAATATAACTATTTTTTTCACAAATACGGACAGGCTGTATGTTAGATGTATTCAATCACTCCTTTCCCTGAAGCCAGTGGGAATTAGACCAGTGCTTTTAAATCACATTTTGTTGTGGGTTCTTTTTATTGTGCTTATCTTGAATTCATAGTGCTTTTCTGTACTGTTGGTTTTGTCACATATTCTATCTACCTTCATTCTCAGGCTTTCATGTTTAAGGTGTTAAGTTTTGTGTTAAGTTTTTGTGGTGGTTTTTTTTTTTTTTGTTTCTCCACCTGTTGTTATTTTCTGTGTTGGATCACAGTCTTCCTGGATAGCTTGAAATGAACCAGAGTGCACACAAGCTTTAACCATACCTATTATTTTCATTTCATTTCAGCGTCCTTTATCTCTGGGGGCTGATATTTGTATGTATTCTGCAACCAAATACATGAACGGTAAGTATGTGAGTTCAACACAACTCAGGCTGGCTACTGAAAAGCCATTCTGGCTGCAGGCAGTTCGCAAAAGCCAATGTGCCTGCCAGTAATTCTTAGATGGACTATTAGAGGAGATGGACCCTTGGATAGGCCATTAGTCTTCATAGCTCCTAAAGTATCCCCTGTAGAAGCAATATTGACCTGACTTCAGGTAATAGACACAGACTTAATAGGCTTATAGCTATGTTGGCTTTAATTTGACTACAGCAAGGCAGCTGGCTTTGGTAGAAGGTAGCTGCCAAAAGTTATATAAAGGTTCAAAGGAGGTTTTGTAGGGCTGTGTTAGAGCCTATCTAAAAGCACGTTCATTGTGTTGTTTCCCAAACGGGCCAGACTCGGAGCTAACATGACTGTAGCTGTGTTGTAACCACGTGTCCCTGGTGGGGCGGGTAGAAGTGGAAGTTTTCTGGCTGGCGTTGGCTCTCGCTAGGACAGCAGCCTGGTGCTGCTCTGCAGGACACACCTGATTGCTGTACAACGTCCTGCTTTCTGGCAGCTAGCGGCGGTGCGCGCGTGCAGCACGTGGCAGAGCACGCTGCTGACCAGAGCTTCAGAAACAGCTGAAATCTGCCTTACGGTTCATGTGCTGCACAGGAAGGACAACTTTAGCAGTGAGAAGGAACCCAGCGTCTCGCAAAAACGGGACTGTGTCAGCACCAAGACTGAGAAAACGGGGGGGTTGTGGCAGAACCCTGGAGCAGATGGAGTGGCTGATTCTGTTCTTGTCTTCTCCTTGCATTTTTAGGGCATAGTGACGTTGTGATGGGACTTGTTTCAGTAAACTGTGATGATCTCTACGAAAGGCTCAAATTCTTACAAAACTGTAAGTAGTCAATGTAGGAAATACCTTGAAATGAATCGTGTTCAAATATACCAGCTCGTAATGGGAAGCAGGTTGCATGCACACAACTATGAAATCTATCTAAAGATATAGCTCCGGCATTTAAATGTGCGGAAGTGTAAATGACTGGAGGGAAAGCGGTAACACAGATGTAAGAAACCTGATTTCTGTTCCCTGCCTTTCACCAGTACCTAGCGTTGCCTCATGCAGGCGTGATAGCTTTCGGTATGCCTCTGTGGCTTCTCTCTCTCAAATAAAGTTAATGACACTGGTCTCCACTTCCTAACTGTTTCTCAAAAAATGCTGAGAGCAGCGTGGGTTGTTCAACAGTTGTTCACCAGGGGCTGGAGAGTGCGGCGAACTGTCTGGTGGCAGGTGCTTGAGCGCAGGCAGGACTGTAACTCCCCTCTGCTCCCGCTTTCCCCTGAGGAGCGTGTGCCCCGCTGCTCCCGAGGGAGCACTGAGCCGTGGAACCCCTCTTGATTGCGCTTCCCGGAGCCACGCGCTGGCGTGGCACGGAGAGCTCTGCCGGCGCGCTGTGCGTCGCGCGCAGAGGCGGGAGCCGTGGCACGTCCTGAAAGCCCCCAATGCAGAGCGGCTGCGGTCTGTCTCCCACGCGCAGCACCTGCAGTTACAGGAGGCATGACTGCTTACGAAGCCGCTCGATAGGTCATAGCTAAGACCATGGCAGAAGGAGCACCATCATTTCCTATATTCACTTGACGTCGTATCTGAAGAGGCATACAAACATTTAAATTATGCCTTTATTTAATTTCATCTAACTCGTGTCAAGTACATCTGGGGTTTTTTTTAAACTCGTTCACACATCAGAGGATATGCCTAATGCAGAATTTTCTTACATAGGCTGATTTTAACAATTTTAGTGCCTTTCAGTTGTAATTAATAAATTTCTGTACAGCGTTCTGTGTGCCCTCTGTCTACAACAAAGAGAGTAAAGGTATATTATGTCTAATAAATTTAATCTTTGAGTCTTCAGCTTCTTAATTCAGCTCATTAATTGGCTTCTCATGTGTGTGAGATGAGGAAGACTGATTGCATGAGATGTCTTTCTACGTGTCTTGTTCTAACTTTAGAAATTTTGGAAATTAGGACTGCATTTAGCTTTACTAAAAAAAACACCAACCCAAACCCCTTTGTTTTATGTGGAATTTTGTTTCAATTTCTGTAGCTCTTGGAGCTGTTCCATCTCCCTTTGACTGCTACCTGTGCAATCGTGGTTTGAAGACACTACAAATCCGGATGAAACAACATTTCAGCAACGCATTGACTGTTGCTCGATTTCTTGAGTCAGATTCCCGGGTGGAGAAAGTAATTTTCCCAGGTAGGTTGGCAAGACTTCAGGGCGGGTGACGTCTTGGAGTGAGGCTGGATTTGGGGACTGTAATACTACGTGCTGTTTGTGCACCCTTCGTGTTTGGTGACTCTGGCTTGGGTGTCCACCTTGGCAATGGGCTGTTTCTACATAGCTGTAGGTGAGCTGCTTCACCCTTTGAAGTGATGGTAATTAACTTAAAGCAACTTCTACAAATTTCAGGCTTGCCTTCACACCCTCAGCATGAGTTGATCAAGCGGCAGTGTACTGGCTGTCCTGGGATGATAACCTTTTACATTAAAGGAAATCTCGAACATGCTACTACCTTTCTCAAGAGTTTAAAGGTAAATGACAGTAAATACACACTACCTTAGAGGGACTTGAGCCTGTCCTCCTGAGGGCGATAATGCAAGGAAGTGTTTTTTCTTGGGGCGGAGAGAGTCTGTCTCTGTACTTGCAAAGCTCCTAAAGTCTTTTGGGTGTAACCATCTCTAAATAATAGATTGTTTGTAAATGGGAGGCTAATGAGAGGGAAGAAGAAGATGCCTGAGCTCATTTGAAGTATTTGTTTACACAGTAGGGTGTAGTATATCCAGGTTAGCCCAGGCATTGCTCCTAATAAAGGGCTTGCATCCCTGCCTTTTTGCAAAAATACCTGTAGTAGTTGAAAGCAGAGAAGCTGTGGCTGGTGTAATACTGTTGTAATATCTCAAAGTACTCATCAGGAGAAAAACCCATTGAGAAATGACCTGAATCATGAAGCAAAGAGGGAGTCCCTCAGTTTGGAGAATAGTTGTTTGTTTATTTTACTGAAACCATAGCCTTTTTCTTTCGTCTTTGCAGTGTATTAATTCTGCCTGTGCTCTTTAATGTGTTCTCTAGTCTTGATCTCTGGTTAATTTGCATCCTGCTCTTGTGTTTTTGCTGTTTTGCTCTTGGAAGAATAAATCAGTAATAATTGACAAAGGTAAATTA
>NW_010521411.1:3300-11225 GCF_000687285.1 Phaethon lepturus | reverse complement strand
CTTCCGATCTTTCTTACTTGCCAGCTAATGTCATCAACTGAAAATAAATTTACTAAAAATATGATTTTCCCACAAAATACCCTTTACATGAGAGAGAGCATTTAATCCTGGCACAGGAGATCTACCAGCTTTGACAAAAAGCATCAGGGAGTATGTTGCAGAAGTAGTCCCTTATGAGTATATTCACTTCAGCCCTTTGAGTTGGATACCCATCAGTTTGTCACCAGGTTGGTACAAAAGTAAAGCCATTTCCTTAAACCACGCTGAGAAGAGGATTCTCTGGTTGATAAGTTCAGTTGCTTGGTGTGGGGGTTTTTTAAAGGAAAAAAGTCAATATGAGCAAATGGGGCTGCAGAGCAATGTTGAAGGCAGTAAATGCATTCACAGCTGACAAACTGTGAATCCGTGTTTGAGTGCAGCTGGATCTCTAGAGATTTTGTCATCCAGGAATATATGTTCGTAATTCAAAGATCAGTGCTAAAAACCCCCTTAATATACAGTAAGCATTTCACAAACACTAGTCCTGTTAGGCACTGAGAAATTTAGGCTGATTTTCTAACTGTTAAACTAACCATCAGACCCAGACAGTGAGTGAAAAAATCTCTTCAGTCTTATGGGAAGAATCTTAAATGTTTGGGTTTTTTCCCCATCAAGTCTGCTATTTGTCAGCCTGAAAAGCATAGATGTTGAACGTGAACATTGATGAGTGATGCTGAAAGAAGCGTATGTAAGGATAGGATAGAATCACTTCAACCTTCACTGAAATTTTTGAGATCTGACTCTTATTTTGTTCGGGCAGGCTGCTCTATCCTGCCTCTGCACAGAATGAAAACTCTGGTCGTGCCCAGGCAGAACCTGCTCCCTTGTGTTGTGCATTTTCCTTTCTGCTCTTCCTCCATCGCTGCCCATGCATTGCATTATAGAAACTACTCCTGACGTATTTCGGTTTTGCATTAGTGTCTCTTTAGAGCCTTTTTAGGGCAAGTCTACTGTAAATCGTAATAGCTTTTACCTGCTGAATGTACACTTTTTTCCCCTCTAATTACAGTGAATACCTTTCATAATATAAAAGTTATTGTAGACAACTTAGGAAGAAAAAAAAACCCCACTGCTAAACCATTCCTTTTTCATTACCTGTCTCTTTCTAAGCATTCATAAACTTACACTTTTTATGTTAACTTTGTTTAATTTTTCCTCTAGGTTTTTGCACTGGCTGAGAGTCTGGGAGGATATGAAAGCCTAGCGGAGCATCCGTAAGTCGTGCTTCATCTTAAAAGTCTAAAAAAGCTGCAGAGTAACAAAGTTTCTGCTCTATTTTGCTGGGAGTTCTAAAATTTTCTAGTACACAAAGCTAAGATGTTTTGCATGTAATTGAGATTCAAGGGTAGTGTGTTGTACAGAACAAAAACCAGTGGCTACTCCAGAAGTGAGTGTGGCCTCTCTGAATGTAAGAACGCAGTGAGGAAAGAATTTCCACGCTTCCTTGTTTTAATTGTGACACTCAGCTGCAATTTGTTGCTACAATAACAAATCCAAGAAATCAGCACGTGTTCGAATAAGTAGCATTGAGCAGATTTGGCCACACTGTTGAGGAAAGAGGTCTGCCATTCTGCCTGCTTACACAAGAGGGCATGTTCAGTACGCTACACCGAACTTCATCTGTCTCCATATCAGGTAAATTCTGTGGGGATTTTAGTAATACTAGGTGCCCCTCTCTAGGTTGAAAGGCTAAAAATAGTATTTTTATGCAATTAGATTATTTTACTTAAATCCAATTTGCTTTTCAAAACGATACTTGAAAAGTTATGGCTAAACTTACATGCTAAATCATTTCAGTTGCTCGTTTTAGAATAACAGCAGATCTTAAAATACTCAAGCAGCTGAAAGGTAATTGCTAACCGGCAGATGTCAGTGACTGAGCGTATGGGGGAAATAGCTTCTCACCTATATCCTTCATAGCTGGAGAGAACAAACTCTTCAATGTAAGTGGTACAGTTTGACAAGTGATCTGAGAAAACAAGTTATAAAATCTCCAGATTTTTTTTTTAACTAGAGATTGTATACTATAGCTGTTTCTCCACACGCTTAAAGTAGAGCTTTTAGATACTATTTTTCAGAAGAAAAAAAAAAAATCTGGAAGGAAGAATAGGATTTTTTTTTTCCCCCTCCTTTTTAATTGCCAGATTAAGTATCCACTTTTTATTCATAATTTGTAGCTTCGAAATACTGTATTGAAACACTGGGAGATACAAGTCACTGACTTCTCTGCAGTTTGCATAATTTACAGTAACTGATGTTAGGATCTCTTTCTGTCTTGTGGGTTAACCAGCAGGTGGTACACAAAAGGTGTAAAGTCTTTATGGAATTTGAGGGGATGCTGGCAGGAAGCTAACTCATTTGGTCTTTACTGATAAAAGTAAGCAGTTCTTAGAAAAAAGGCTATTTTTTTCCTCCAGGGCCATCATGACTCACTCTTCGGTGCCTAAAGAAGATAGAGAAGCTCTTGGAATCAGTGATACATTAGTTCGCCTGTCAGTTGGTTTGGAAGATGAAGAAGATTTACTGGAAGACCTAGACCAAGCTCTGAAAGCTGCGGTAAGTGGGTTGTTACCTTAGTGCTGTCACTCTGAAAATAACTGCCCCTCTAGTCTCCTGCCTTGCTCACTAAGCTGTCTGCTGGTAATTATTCCCTTGCTTAATTTCTAAACTACTCACAAGCGTACCTTGCAGAGTGTGTGTACGGTTTTAAAGCTTTCATTGTTAGGTTTCTCTTTGCAACAAGGTTTACAGTCCTTGCCTGTCACGATTTGAATTGACGCGGATTCACACACAGCAGCCGGGGTGTCCCTGACACCCGCATGATGGGGACAGCCGCTGAAATCAGGCTGAGGGGAGACTCAGGCATCAGAGTGCTTTGTGTGTGCTTCAGATTTGTCATGTCATAGTTTTGGAGAGGGCTGAAACATAGTAAGGGCTTCAAGAAAAGAGCCTCTATGCCAGACAGTAAGTCCAATATTTGAGTAACGCCATTTCCTTTATAAGCACTAGTTCTACTCCCCTACCCAAAGTTCTGTATTTCAGACAACAGACGAAAATTGTTCTTTACACATGGTAATTATGTCGTGCCATATTGTGTCTTTTCTTCTCAAGGCAGGTTTGCTAACACGTGTGAGGTGTATGTGTTTGTGTAGGAATATACACACATACATATGTGCAGGGGAGAGGCTGCTTAAATGTGCATTGTCTTCTGGTCCTGCACAGCTTTGTGCTGTGCTTTGGATCAGCTAATGCTGTGACTGAAAGAATGATGAGCTTTTTTGCAAGCTTTTTTTTTTTTAATAACTTTTTTTTTTCTTTAAGTGGAAAGAATTAGTCATAGCTGAAAAATATAAAGTGTGGGCACATGATTTTGAACTGGTACCTCAGTCTGATGGATCCCCTTTGGAAGCTGCAGACTTGCAGTTTGATGTACCAGTATTTCATTGCAGAATATGCTCTGATGTCGTACTGTACTTTGTATCTGTCAGGCTGTGACTTATCAAGGGCGTTGCTGATGTCTTTGGTTTCTGCAACTGCAGATAACCTGTTAGGTGAGTTTCCCAGATGATCCTCGGAAGCGGATCGTGTCCTGTGAAAGGCCCTTTCTTTTTCCCAGAAGGTCCCTGACCTTCAGGTATGCAGGAGAATTCCTCTTGATGTGAAGTCTTATGGCAGCTTTAGATCTGAATGTGCGAGCAAGGCATGCGAACCAGATGCCTTAAGCCTACGCCAGCACTCTGCCTCAACCTCTAATTTTGTCTGTTCTCCAGAGTTTCAGTGGAAGACTTGAGTCCTTCCAACTTTCATAAGCATAATTATGTGTTGCGGAGAGGAAGGAGAATTTCCTCCCGATCCTGGTGGGCAACAAACAGAGCCCAGAGGTATGGGATGGCTGCAAGCAAAGCACCAGCCAGTCCTTTCAAATGCTGTTGGAGATTTCGGGATATCCATTGCTCAAAGATGCGCACTAGATCTTTGGTTCTTGTTGCAAGCTTAGTTTTTGTTCTCAGGGGCTGCCAACTACTGTCACCCAATCCCACCCATAAAATTTGTTATTCTGTCTTTACAACTTTAGGTTCCGTTCCCAAGTATCTTGTTTGCCTGACGTAGAACTGCACTCTGGAAGGTCAAAAACTTTGACTTAAAAAATCTAAATGTACTCCTAGTCTGTTTGTATCCACTTGATCACATGTTACTCCCACACAGGCAAATGTAGGTATTAGGCATGTTGCTACCAGGCAGTGAAAACATTTCATCCGGGCAGCATGCTCTCTGCCATGCCATGGGGTGGGCAGGGAGGTCAAAGAGGAGGCAAACCAAGGACTGCAGCAAGGCACACACTTAAGAGGGGCTTCCAGCAAGTATTGAAGAACGTTTCATAAATAACCCTACTAAAAAAGCATGAGTTTCCTTCTTCCCTTCTCCCAGCTTGTACTTTCATCCTGCAGGAGCACCATAACTCTCGTTGGTTTGTCTGTTTGTTTTCTTTGAGTGGGAATTCTGCAGATTTGGTGACTCCTCAGTAGTCCTTGCAATGCTGAGGACAGTGTTCACAGTCTTTGGTGGACCTTGAGTCAGCTTCAACTCAGTGGCTGAGGTAGAACTAAGTTCAGCACTACCTTGTTCTCTTCTGCCACCTCTGCGTCCCTGCAGGCACCTGCATCACAAAAAAGAATTAAAAAATAAAGACGTTTTGTAACACAGAGTTTTGTCTGTGTGAGAGAACATGGTGATATTGGTGGGCAAAGGATAAATTTGAGTCCTGCAGCAATTGTAGCAGAGGTATAGTAGCTTGATGTACCGTGTGGACAGGAATTTTTTTGTCGCTCTATTTTTCTTTCTCTTTTGTTTGATGATAGGGAAAATTAGCCACAGTAACTGCATGTGTTTCTATATGCCAGCACAGAGCATGAAGATAATCTAATCCAAAAATGTATCTGGTTTATGAAGAGAAAAAAGGTGCATGGTTGATATAGGTGCATAGCATAATTATCTCTCATTTTTCCTTCTCATTGCAGTTTGCAGACCATAAGGCTTGACGTTTAAAACTGGAACTTGGAATTGAATGTTGAAATGCCTAAAGAAGATGACACGGAAAGCCAAATGGCTAATGATTTTTCCTTTGATTTGCCTTTGAGAATTGAAGTCTGTTCAATCCAACGCTGGATTCCCGGGGAGTTCTCACTTTGTGCTGTTACGCTTATTCTGCTGATGTCTGGCTGTACATGGACCGTGCACTGTGGCACACAGCCTGTGCTCTCCTGTGGGTCTCTTTCTGTTGTATTGTAATCCTTTGGCTTTGGAATTCATGGAGTCAGTCAGTTGTGTTTGAGAGCAGCCCTGATGCACACTCAGGAATATTATCCCCGTTCTCTCTGTGGAGATTAGCGTTTCTCATTTGTCATGCTAGTGCTGCAAGGGTGTTAGGTCAAAAGGGTCAAAAGGGTTGGTTTCTGTTACTGCTCTTTGGGTTGCACAGTTAATTTTTTTCATCTCTTCTAATCCAACAGTCCAACTTAAAAACGGTTGATTTAATTTAGATTTTATTGCTTTTAATTAGGTTGGAAATGTGGTTAAATGCTTTTTTCATCTGTTGATATTTTATGGAGTATTGAAAATGAAGTGAAATCCAGTACCTGCTAAAAAATAGTAACTTTCTGAAGAGAATTCTTTTCCTTTTTTAAAAAAAAATAATGTAATGTTAATTGTGGTAATGATTTGGTTTATGTTTGGAATGGGAATCATTTTAATTAAAATATGCTTTGAATTTCCCTGATGCTTTACTTGTTTTGACATTTGCGTATACTACTTGCATTCAAAATCAGGTGATATAATGACCCTGGATTTGTTTAAATTTTCCTGTAGGAAAATGGTGTTTTTACTTTTGTCAAGAAAAAAAGATACAAATTCTAACGTACAACAACTTACGCAAATTGCAATATGCAGGCAAGGAATATTCAGGCACCTCAGGGTGCTTGGGGTGTGTGGTGGGGGCTGCCTGAAGCACCCCGCAAGGTGCCATCTCTGAGCAGACCTCAGCCCTCCCGCCTGCGTCCCCACAGCTCGTCTAAATATCTGTGCTGACGAACCGCAAAAGAGGTGCAAGTACTACAGGTAATTGTTTCAAGACTGACTGCACAGATCTTGGTAAAGACATTTAGCTTTCCCAAACTAAATGAAAATTCGACTTTCTGGGGTGTCTTTTTGTTTTCTTTCTTTCTCAGATTGAGAGCTGACACGAAATGCAAGTTTGGTGACTTTCACTCACCAGCTGACTAAAAGCTGCCTTAGATTATGGTACGGAACCGCCGATCACGTGTGCAAGTGAGACGAGGGGGCTGGAGCTGAGACGAGGGGGCTGGAGCTGGCTGCTGGTTGCCGTGAGCCCCGGTGGTCCCCGAGCAGGGATAACTGTCGTCTGCTCTTGCTGTAGGAGAGTTGAGCCCTCGGGGTGCTGCACGGCTGGAGCAGGGGCTGAGTGCGAGATGGGAATGAGTATATTTGATCTGGCCCGCAGAGTGGTTATTCTGAGTCAGTCTTGGTGAGCGTGCCGCTAGGGTAAGTGAAACGTCGCAGGCAGCTTTTTATTAACTTCTACAGGATAAATACTGTTCCTGTACAGTCTGGATCTGTTTTCAACTCCAAGCATAAGCAGCACATCAGGGTTAATTTCTGTGGAAAGACTTCAGCAAGTAAGTTTTTGCATATGTAACTATGACCACTGCTTTAAAAACTTTGACAAGCTCCAGATTAACTGCAGGTCAGAAGTGGCGGGGCTGTGCTTGGCGCAGCAGCGGTAGCGGCGCGGGCACGCTGAGCCGGCGGCACCGTGCATGGGTCTGCTTACCCGGAGAGGGGAACCAGCACGGAGGGTGCCTGTGTGCCTCAGCTTACAGATAGCTGCAGAGCCCTGCCTGCCTTGCGTGGCCCAGCACAGCGTCTGAGCTCAGGCAGAGCTTTAAATGGGCAGAGACTTCCGTGTGTTGTAATTAAAGTTAAGACTCTGCTCTCCACCGATCAATACAGCATTTCGGTGTGAAGCACTGAGTACAAAGATAATCCTCTCAACTTGTCTAGGCACTGTGCCTTCTGAGCAGCAAACAATTCTATATAGCAACACGCAAACAGAATAGACTTGATTATCTAGAATGATTAAATCCTGGGAAAACAGAGATGAAGGTATGTATATTGAACAAACACCTCATTTGCTTATCTGCATTGCCAAGTATATCATAAAAGCACATGCAAGATGAGTAAGATGCTCATGGGGATGTAGGCTGGTAGATGGTGTAAAAATGAGGAGCTCTTGTTATTTTTTGAAAAGCTGACAAGCTTTTGAAAAGCTGGTTGTATTGTGTGAGCTAGTAACTCCCTGCTCTAGTGAAAACCATCTTCTCTTCCGTGTTAATCTCTCCTAAATTTTCATGTTTGTGGTTACAACATTTTTGGACTAAATATCTGATTTAACTTCTATGTTCCCAGTCCAGATAGTTTTGTATTGTCTTCACTAGCACGGATGTAATGAGTGATGAATATGGGCAGTTTTAGACAGGACGAACTGAGCAGAAAGATGTGTCCGCACCTGCGAGTTGTTGAGGAGGAGCTGCGAATGCCCCAGGGACCGTACGCAGCCTTAGGTGGTCGTGACGGGCTGGAAAGCCCCCGCTCCCCGCTTGCGTGGAGTGAAGCGATAGAAGGTGAGCAGCTTGCATTTTTCCCCTTCCCAGGAGATCGGGAACCAGAAATAATTTTTCCATTATTCATCGGAATATCCTTGATCAACGTTTCCAAATTAGATCACAAATGTCAAAATAAGATTTCACTGCAATGTTGAATACAGGAGCTGCCACACTGAAGTAATGCCGGCGTTTGGTTCGTGGCTGGGC
>NW_010521411.1:0-3288 GCF_000687285.1 Phaethon lepturus | reverse complement strand
AACCGCAGGTCAGGGCCGTGGCGGGGACAAGCGGTCGACACAAAGGAGTCCTGAGGCAGGAATCGGCCGCAGTGAGGGGCTGGGTCCTGCTGTCCTGTATGATCTGTGGCCTCAGTGTGGCTCATTTTGGCTGACTGGGGGCCGAGCTGGCCCCTTCCAGCCTTCCCCAGCTCGGGAAGTATTTCTCTTCTTGCGATCAAGTCAACAAGCTTTAAGTGTTGCTACGTAAAACAGCTTTTCAGTCAGGGTACCCTTCCTTCTGCTGAGGCTTTCCCAGGTCTAGCGCACCAACGTGAGCGCTCCGTTAACCACGGCCGCTGCCTTTGCGTGGGCCGCTCCTGAGGGTGATCCTCTGGAGATCTGCTGTTGCGCTGGCCCAGTCGGCCCTGCCGAGCCGCCATCCTCTCCAGGCCAGGCAGGACGCTCTCTGCAGCTCTGGTGGGGCAGGAAGGCTGCTGGGTGTTGTGTGCAACATTTTTGGGTTTGGTTTAGTTTTTCTTGTTCTTCCAAAATGTGGGCTACCAGGCCAGCAGCTCATAAAAGCCCATCCACAGGAGGTCTCTCAGATACATACTTTTTCCTGAGAGAAAAGAAAGCTTCTGGAAGAAGCTACCCTTTCAAATGCAGACTACTCAATGCTTCCTTCTTCATTAACTTACATGTCCTCTTCTGCTGCTCTATGCTTTCATTTGTGCTCTTCTTGTGAACGTCTTTCTCTGTCATACAAACAAATAATGCTCTTTGCAACCAATGAGGGAATTAGTAGCAGGTGAACGCTTATTTTTTAAATTATGTTAAGACCAAGCTGTTCTTTAACTTATAGGAGATCTGGGGAAAAAAATCCCATTTTACTACTTAGCAATCTTAATTACAGCTTGTCATTGTCATAATTCTAGGTACTTATTTCCCCCTTTCCAAGGTGACCACTGGACTGAGGTCCGTCAGTGTGGTGACCACAGGAAAATGACTGCTAAGGGGATCTGTAGGGTAATTCTGCAAGTTGTAAAATAATAATTTCTGCAAGTTGTTTTTCTGTACGTTGTACATACTTATGGATGTAAGTGTGCCGCCACTATGTTGTGCGATGAGCGCCAGGTCCAGGTGTGGTTACGGTTGGTCTTTGGCTGCTTGTGAAGGGGCACAAGTGTCTGGTTTCTATCAAAAGAATATCTACCATGAAATGAATAGCTCGTGTGTTTCCTAGTTCTTCAGCTGCTGCCTTCTGCAGACATGAATTTCCTTTATACCATTTATTTGGGGAAAGGACAGACAAAACTGCCAGCAGCTAAATTCTCAATGAATTGCTCAATGATTTTTTTTTTTTAACACGTGCAATATTGGCCTGAAGTTGGCTCTATGGTTGTCCTCCCTGCGGCCAGGGTCTGGCTCTGCACTGGACCTGCCAGGAACAGCTATCCTCATGGGGAGGGGTTGAAGTGGATGGTAGGAGAATGCAACATGCTGATTATACATCTGAAGAGAGGATAATCCTTTGAGATCTTCTCTAAATATCTGTTCTTTCCTGGAGTCATCCCATCTGCCCTGTCTCACAGGCTGACTCCAGACCCATCATGTATTTCACGTATCGCATTCTTTCTGAAGTTAAAAGGGTGCGTTTCATCCTTTGATTAGATTTTGCAGATGTGGATTCAGCTTGCGTTCCACTTCAAGGGGAATTTCCTTTTTATGTTGAGGCCCAGAACACACTTGTATTGAATCAAGGTTACATTTGTTCCCTGGAAAATGATTGTATAGTGCGAGGCACTGCCGGGGGCACAGCGCTTTCCTGGGCTTGGCCGTAAGAGTTAGTGGCCTGTGCTGAAATAAAATGCCACCTATGATTTGGTCTAGAACGCCGTTCTAAGCTGTACACAACAATGATCCCCATCTGGCTGTTTTCTGACTTTTTTACCGTCGTGAAGGAGAGGAGGTGCTGCTCTTCCCGTACCGACAGACTGCCTCGCGCCCGAGACTGGCTGCGCAACCCGCCCCTGCAGCCAGGAGAGGTATTTGGGGAAGGGAATGTGTGGGCACCTCCATCCGAAATCGCCTGGAGAGGACACCAGGAGCAGCCAGGGCACGCCATGGGAGCTGCTGAGCAGCGTGGGGCCGGGCGAGCGGTGCCAGCCTCCGTGGGAGGTTTGGGGACCTTTGCTCCCTGTCCCCGCAGCGCTGCGCGGAGGAGATGCAGCGCCTGGCTCCCAGCCCTCAGCGTTAGAAATGGCAGCAAGCGCGGGAGTCGGCACCTCCTGCGCTCCCTCCCAGCCTCAGATTCCCTTAACTTGAGGTTTTTTTGGTGTTTATCATCTTCAGTCACGGTTGCAACCATTTGATGAAGAGCTTTTTTATTTTCCAGCCATAGCACAGCCAAGAGCTGCACCACATTAGTCAGAATAGTTCTTAGAAACTTCCAGCTTTTACTTACAGGAAAGTTGCTGCAATTGAAATCTGCTATTTGTCATAATTATATAAACTTGTATATATAGAAAATGTCACGTGGTACCGTGCATACTTTCCATTTTAGTGGAAGCACTCCCCCGTTTTGCAGATGTGCAGACCGGCCCTTGCTGCCACCACTGACGATGGACACAGAAATATGAAGATGCTTCATCTTCTCCTGCTGCTGAAGGTCCGTGTGAGGGCACGAGCTGGGACATGGCAGCTCGGTATCCTGCATGTTTATAGATTTAGTGGATTCAAAAGCATGAACTCCAGCAAAGCAGATGCACTTTCCTATTGGTACGGCTTCCTAACCATGGCAGGCATGTCTTTGTGAAATGAGTTTGAGCCTGATAAGTACGTCATGACTCTTTTATCTGCTATTTTGTGCAGTAGCTGGCGTATATATGCAATTTTTGTTCCTCCCTTTTATCGTCTTCCATCAGAAAAATACTGATTCTCTCATGTCTTGCTAAAAAGCCAGGTCTTGTAAAATCAAAACAAAGCCGTGGCTCTTGCCCAGCCTCACCGTGGCTAAACCCAGCTCTGGGTCCCCGGAGCTTCCCTCCGCTCAGCTCGTGCGGAGGTGAGAGCGTCGCGGTCTCCACAGCCACCCAGCTGGGTCCCCGGGATGTCGGAGCAGGGAGGGAAGTTGAAAGGTTTTTCTCCCAAAGTTTTCAGCCATCGTTTCTAGCTGTATGAACCATGAAAATTTATTTTTCCTCTATTGCACAACACATTTTTCACCTATTATATCATATTCCTGTTTTATTAAAGCAAAAGGCTGTGTAACTGCCCGCGTTTGCTCCCCGTGTGTTTACCCACCCAGGTGTTTGCACAGCGTCTGGC